>NW_024426996.1:58069845-58161451 GCF_017311325.1 Ursus maritimus
TGAGGGCTGGGACGCCGGGTGTGGGGCGCACATCCCGGGACGCTGCAGGGTTGAGCAGCACCAACAGAAACAGAGTTAAAGTGGCCAGAACATTAGTAGAGAACGGGCCGCAATCCTTCTGTTCCGTGACAGAGGCTGAAATTTGGCCGCTGCTGCTCTGACTCTCAGAAGAGGCACAGCAAACCGCCAGGGAAAGCCGCCAGAGAACAAAAGCCTGGAAATACCGGCTCAGGGAGTGCCCATCCCCATCCCCCCTCGCAGGGGACACGGAGACTCTACCCAAACAGGGTTGCCTGAGTATCGGCGCGGCAGGCCCCTCCCCCAGAACACAGAAGGCAGGCTGAAAAATCAAGAAGCCCACAACCCGGGCGCCTGGGTGGCGCAGTCATTGAGCGCCTGTCTTCGGCTTAGGGCGTGATCCCGGCGTTCCGGAAAGGAGTCCCTCATCGGGCTCCTCCGCTGGGAGCCTGCTTCTTCCTCTCCCACTCCCCTGCTTCTGTTCCCTGTCTCGCTGGTTGGCTGCCACATAAATAAATAAATAAAATCTTTAAAGAAGAAGCCCACATCCCTAAGATCCCTATAAAACAAGGGGCACGGCCTGGGACCCAGTCAATAATTTGGGCTCTGGACAACCCCGCAACCTCTCCTCATCAGAATGACAAGAAGGAGAAGCCCCCCCCAGCAAAGAAAAGACAGTGAGTCTGTGGCCTCTGCCACAGAAATAATGGATATGGATGTAACCAAAGTATCAGAAATGGAATTCAGAGTAACGATGGTCAAAATGATGAGTAGAATTGAAAAAACTAATAACGAAAAGGTTACTGAGAATATAGAATCCCTAAGGACAAAATGAAAGCAATCTGACAGAAATTAAAAATTCTATGAGCCAAATGCAGGCAAAACTAGAGGCTCTGATGGCCAGGGTCACCGAAGCAGAGGAACGTGTTAGTGAATTGGAGGATGGGTTAATAGAGGAAAAAACGAAAATAGAAGCTGGTCTTAAAAAAATCCACGCCCACGAATGTAGGTTACGGGAGATTACTGACTCAATGAAACGATCCAATGTCAGAATCATCGGCATCCCCGAGGGGGTGGAGAAAAACAGAGGTCTAGAAGAGATATTTGAACAAATTGTAGCTGAAAACTTCCCTAATCTAGCGAGGGAAACAAACATTCGTGTCCAAGAGGCAGAGAGGACCCCTCCCAAGCTCAACCACGACAAACCTACACCACATCACGTCATAGTGCAATTCGCAAATATTAGATCCAAGGATACAGTATTGAAAGCGGCCAGGGCAAAGAAATTTCTCACGTACAAGGCAAAGGCATCAGAATTACGTCAGACCTGTCTACAAAGAACTGGAATGAGAGAAAGGGTTGGGGGAGCATATTTAAAACTCTTTCAGAGAAAAACATGCAGCCAACTATATAGAGATGCAGAAGGGCACTATATTATTCTTAAGGGAAGTATTCAACAAGTGGATATGACAATTATAAATATATATGACCCCAACAGGGGAGCAGCAAGATACACAAGCCAACTCTTAACCAGAATAAAGAGACATATAAATAAAAATACATTAATAGTAGGGGACCTCAACACTCCACTCTCAGAAATAGACAGAACACCCTGGCAAAAACTAAGCAAAGAATCAAAGGCTTTGAATGCCATACTCGACGAGTTGGACCTCATAGATATATATAGAACACTACACCCCAGAACCAAAGAATACTCATTCTATTCTAATGCCCATGGAACATTCTCAAGGAATAGACCATGTTCTGGGACACAAAACAGGTCTCAACCGATACCAAAAGATTGAAATTATTCCCTGCATATTCTCAGACCACAACGCTCTGAAATTGGAACTCAACCACAAGGAAAAATTTGGAAGAAACTCAAACACTTGGAGACTAAGAACCATCCTGCTCAGGAATGATTCGATAAACCAGGAAATCAAAAATCAACTTAAACAATTTATGGAGACCAATGAGAATGAAAATACAACAGTCCAAAACCTATGGGATACTGCAAAGGCAGTCCTAAGGGGGAAATACATAGCCATCCAAGCCTCACTCAAAAGAATAGAAAAATCTAAAATGCAGTTTTTATATTCTCACCTCAAGAAGCTGGAACAGCAACAGAGGGACAGGCCTAATCCACGCACGAGGAAGCAGTTGACCAAAATTAGAGCTGAAATCAATCAAGCAGAAACCAGAAGTACAGTAGAGCAGATCAACAGGACTAGAAGCTGGTTCTTTGAGAGAATCAATAAAATTGACAGACCACTGGCAACACTTATCCAAAAGAAAAGAGAAAGGACCCAGATTATTAAAATTATGAATGAAAAAGGAGAGGTCACGACGAACACCATTGAAATTGGAAGGATTATTAGAAATTTTTATCAACAGCTATATGCCAATAAACTAAGCAATCTGGAAGAGATGGAATCCTTCCTGGAAACCTATAAACTACCAAGATTGAAACCGGAAGAAATTGATTCCTTAAACAGGCCAATTAATTATGAAGAAATTGAGTCAGTGATAAACAACCTTCCAAATAACAAAACTCCAGGCCCGGACGGTTTTCCTGGGGAATTCTACCAAACATTCAAAGAAGAAATAATACCTATTCTCCTAAAGCTATTTCAAAAAATAGAAACAGAAGGAAAGCTACCAAACTCATTCTATGAGGCCAATATTACCTTGATCCCCAAACCAGGCAAAGACCCCCTCAAAAAGGAGAATTACAGACCGATTTCCCTAATGAATATGGACGCCAAAATCCTCAACAAGATACTTGCTAATAGAATCCAACAGTACATTAAAAGGATTATCCATCACGATCAAGTGGGATTCATACCTGGGATGCAAGCGTGGTTCAATATTCGCAAATCAATCAGCGTGATACATCATATCAACAAGAAAAGACTCAGGAACCATATGATCCTCTCAATCGATGCCGAAAAAGCATTTGACAAAATACAGCATCCTTTCCTGATTAAAACCCTTCAGAGTGTAGGAATAGAAGGTACATTTCTCAATCTCATAAAAGCCATCTATGAAAAGCCTACTGCAAATATTATTCTCAATGGGGAAAAGCTGGAAGCCTTTCCCTTAAGATCAGGAACTCGACAAGGATGCCCACTCTCGCCACTATTATTCAACATAGTACTAGAAGTCCTTGCAACAGCAATCAGACGACAAAAAGGGATCAAAGGTATTCAAATTGGCAAAGAAGAAGTCAAAATGTCTCTCTTTGCAGATGACATGATACTCTATATGGAAAACCCAAAAGAAGCCACTCCCAAACTATTAGAAGTTATAGAGCAATTCAGTAACGTGGCGGGATACAAAATCAATGCTCAGAAATCAGTTGCATTTCTATACACGAATAACGAGACCGAAGAAAGAGAAATTAGGGAATCCATCCCATTTACAATAGCACCAAAAACCATACGTTACCTTGGAATTAACTTAACCAGAGACGTAAAGGACCTATATTCTAGAAACTATAAATCACTCTTGAAAGACATTGAGGAAGACATAAAAAGATGGAAAGATATTCCATGCTCATGGATTGGAAGAATTAACATAGTTAAAATGTCCATGCTACCCAGAGCAATCTACACTTTCAATGCTATCCCGATCAAAATACCGAGGACATTTTTCAAAGAACTGGAACAAATAGTCCTTAAATTTGTATGGAAACAGAAAAGGCCCCGAATCTCCAAGGAACTGTTGAAAAGGAAAAACAAAGCTGGGGGCATCACAATGCCGGATTTCGAGCTGTACTACAAAGCTGTGATCACAAAGACAGCATGGTACTGGCACAAAAACAGACACATAGACCAATGGAACAGAATAGAGAGCCCAGAAATGGACCCTCGGCTCTTTGGGCAACTAATATTTGATAAAGCAGGAAAAAACATCCGGTGGGAAAAAGACAGTCTCTTCAATAAATGGTGCTGGGAAAATTGGACAGCTACATGCAAAAGAATGAAACTTGACCACTCTCTCACACCATACACAAAAATAAACTCCAAATGGATGAAAGACCTCGATGTGAGACAGGAATCCATCAAAATTCTAGAGGAGAACATAGGCAGCAACCTCTACGACATCGGCCAAAGCAACCTTTTTCATGACACATCCCCAAAGGCAAGAGAAACAAAAGATAAAATGAATTTATGGGACTTCAACAAGATTAAAAGTTTCTGCACAGCCAAGGAAACAGTCAGAAAAACTAAGAGGCAGCCCACGGAATGGGAGAATATATTTGCAAATGACACTACAGATAAAGGACTGGTATCCAAGATCTACAAAGAACTTCTCAAACTCAATACACGAGAAACAAATAAACAAATCAAAAAATGGGCAGAAGATATGAACAGACACTTTTCCAATGAAGACATACAAATGGCTAACAGACACATGAAAAAATGTTCAAAATCATTAGCCATCAAGGAAATTCAAATCAAAACCACACTGAGATACCACCTTACGCCAGTTAGAATGGCAAAAATAGACAAGGCAAGAAACAACAATTGTTGGAGAGGATGTGGAGAAAGGGGATCCCTCCTACATTGTTGGTGGGAATGCAAGTTGGTACAGCCACTCTGGAAAACAGTGTGGAGGTCCCTTAAAAAGTTAAAAATTGGGCTACCCTATGATCCAGCCATTGCACTACTGGGTATTTACCCCAAAGATACAGATGTAGTGAAGAGAAGGGCCATATGCACCTCAATGTTCATAGCAGCAATGTCCACAATAGCTAAATCGTGGAAGGAGCCGAGATGCCCTTCAACAGATGACTGGATTAAGAAGTTCTGGTCCATATATACAATGGAATATTACTCAGCTATCAGAAAGAACGAATTCTCAACATTTGCTACAACATGGATGGCACTGGAGGAGATAATGCTAAGTGAAATAAGTCAAACAGAGAAAGACAACTATCATATGATTTCTCTCATCTATGGAACATAAGAACTAGGATGATCGGTAGGGGAAGAAAGGGATAAAGAAAGGCGGGATAATCAGAAGGGGGAATGAAACCTGAGAGACTATGGACTATGAGAAACAAACTGAGGACCTCAGAGGGGAGAGGGGTGGGGGAATGGGATGGACCGGTGATGGGTAGTAAGGAGGGCACGTATTGCATGGTGCACTGGGTGTTATACACAAGTAATGAATCATCGAGCCTTACATCGGAAACTGGGGATGTAGTGTATGGTGACTAACATAATATAATAAAAAATCATTAAAAAAAAAAGTTTATATAAGTCTTTAAGAAGGAAAGTTAACCTCACCGCAAAGGCTCAAGACCTTGGCAAAATACATGTTTGGTAATTTCAAGTAATTTGGTATAGCTAGATTTAAGGTATCTGCATATTCATTTTCTAGGACTGTCATAATAAAGCACGATAAATTGGGTAGCTTACAACAACAGAACTGCATTATTTCTCAGTTCTGGAGATTAGAAGACCAGAATCAAGGTGTCAGCATGGTTGGTCCTTCTGAGTGAGAACCCGTTCTATGACTCTCTCTTAGTTTCTAGCAGCCCAGACATTCCTTGGCTTGTAGGTGCAACCTTCCAAACTTCCATCTTCATGTGGCATTCTCCCTGTGAATCTCTGTCTACACATGGCTGTCTTATAATAGCAGTCATAGTGAATTAGGCGTTCACCCTACTGCAATGTGACCTCATTTTAACTCATTACATCTACAACAACCTTATTTCTAAAATGGTCACATTCTGGGGTACTGGGGGATTGGATTTCAGCATATCTGTCTTGGCATAATGTTAAACCCATAACAATGAGTTAGGATAAGGCATAGAGAGACAGATCATGAAAAGTGTTATATAGAATGCTAAGTAATTTGGGTTTTATTCTAAAGGCAATGGAAAGATTTTAAATAACATGAGTGGAATAAATATAAAGATAATTTAATTCTAGTAGCTCTATGGTAAACAGATTTTAGGAGGGCAGAAAAAATAGGGTGAGTGTTAGAGATTAAACTTGAAGGTAGGGCATAAATTAGTTACAGCAATTCAGTAAAAAAAAATAATAAAATAAAATAAATTTAAAAAAAAAAGATGAGCACCTGAATTTGAATAATGACAAAGGACTTAGAAAAAAACAAAACAAAACAAAACATTACTCTTCTCCACTACCACTATCACCTTCTCCAGAATCTTGTCCCCCTCTTAGACTCAAACATCTTTATATCTCATTAGGATAATTAGCCTCTTAGCTGGTCTCCCAACTTCATGACATTTTCCACTCTAATCCTACTTACATTATTACTAAAACAGTTAAATACAATTCTTTAATGACTAACCTTTGGCTATAGAACATATCACTCAACTCAGCCTAGTGTTTGTTTCAGTTGGTTTTGGCTACAAGGATCACCAAACTCGATTTGTCCCAATCAATGAGAAAATTTACTATCCTAATAGGAAGTCAGAGGTAGAACAGAAACTGGGGTTGGTTGATTCAGTGGGTCAGTTACATTATCATCTCGCTGTTCTATGCCAGTAATTCTTGCATCCTCAGGCTGTAATAAGTAAGATGTCTCTTGTTGCCCCAGACAAGGTAACATAGGAAGAAAGAAGTGACTGTCTCTGCCTCTGTACTCTCTTATCCGTAGGGAAACTTGCCCCAGAAGCACCCCTGCTACCCCTTTCTCATTAGCCAAAGACTGCCCATCCATGAATTCATCATTGGCAAGCAAGAGGCATATAATTACCATACTGGGTTAAGATTAATCATAGCAAGTAGAATGTAGGTTGAGTAGTCAAGACAATGTCCTTTTATACACATTAATTCAATTAACCCATTTATATTATTAGCTCAACCTGTATGTCCAGCTTTGTCTTCCACTACTTAGTATGTATGATGCATTATTGAATAAGGTAACTGTATTACATTTTAGAGATGCCATAAGAAAATACTGGGTGATTTAAACACTACAAATTTATTTTCTCACAGTTCTGGAGCCTAGGAGTCCAAGCCCAAGGAGTTGGCAGATTTGATTTCTATAGAACCCTCTCTCCTTGGCTTGTAGATGGCCATCTTCTCCCTGTGTCCTCAGGTAGCTTTTTCTCTGGGGGTGCACATCCTTAGTGTCTCTCTGGATGTCCAAGTCTCCTCTTGTTATAAGACACCAGTCAGATTGGATTAGGATCATTTTAATAGCTTCCCTTTAACTTAATTGCTCAATCTTTAAAGGCCCCATCTCCAAATACAGTCACATTTTAAGGTGTTGGAGGTTAAGACTTCAACATAAGAATTTGGAGAGGAAAAGGTTCAGCCTGTAACTGTACCCATGAACATACCCTGAGCATTTTCATCTCCATACCTTGGTTCATAGTTATTTCACTGGAAATATTCTCTACCTTATCACTGACTGCCAAAATTATTTCATTTTGCTCACAATCTACTTCAGTTGTCATCACAACTAAAGCTTTTCTCAGCAGTAGCTTTTAATATCCTCCCAGAATTTTTCATGTACTTTTCTTAGGGAAGCTTCTTCATTTTCTTTAATATTACAGTCATTTGTACAATTACCTCCTATCTCCACTAGATTGTAATATTCTTCAGAGCAGGGACTATATCTTTTTTTTTTCTTCACCATAGTATACCTTATATTGTCTAACAATCTCTTGGCCATAGTTGGTATGCAGTGTAAATGTGTCAAGAAAATGTCTACAGAAATATAATTCATTTATAGCCTCAAAATAGGAATTGAGTGGAAGAAGAAATTATTATTTCTCAGGTGGTAAAGGAAAGATGGGTGGATGAGTTGAAATTTGAAATGGGGCTTGAAGTATGGGTAGCATTTTGATGGATGGAGATCTGATGAAAAGAAAATTAGAGATTAGGTTAAATCTCCATTCAAACCAGAGTAAAGGAATATCACAGGCGAAACTCAGAATCTAAAAATTGTATATCCGTGCAATAACATGTAGTTAGTTTGATTATGCCACAGAGTTTTGTTATATAGTTGTGAGAGCTAAATCCAGAAAGACGGTTTGAGACTAAGTTATAAATGATGCAAATGGCATTTTATTTTATTTTATTTTATTTTTTTTGCTATTGCTATTTTATTTTTTTTTTAATGATTTTTTATTATATTATGTTAGTCACCATACAGTACATCCCCGGTTTCCGATGTAAGGCTCGATGATTCATTACTTGTGTATAACACCCAGTGCACCATGCAATACGTGCCCTCCTTACTACCCATCACTGGTCTATCCCATTCCCCCACCCCCCTCCCCTCTGAGGCCCTCGGTTTGTTTCTCATAGTCCATAGTCTCTCATGTTTCATTCCCCCTTCTGATTACCCCCCCTTTCTTTGCAAATGGCATTTTAAAAAGGAGTTGGAATTTCTTTGATAAGTGATGGTGAGTCACTGAAGGATGTCACATATGGGAATCACGTTTACCGAAGTATCAGTTAAGGAAAAATATGTAGCTTAGAAGTATCAAATTTTATTAATAAAGGTAATATGAAGAATGAAAAGAAGATTTGACAGTGGGGAGATGATTATGAACCTGAAAATATGGAAGAATATCCAAAGAAATTGTCCAGAGGCCAGTGTGAAAATAAGTACATTATAAAAACAATTCTTCTTGCTTTCCAGCAAGAGATAAATATTAGAAAGTAAAATGTATTGCAATTATTTCAATATATCTACTCACTTATTAATAGAACTAGTCTCTGGCTACACATTAATGCTCACATTTGGAATCAACACTAGTTATGTATTTTATATCAGGGTAATGCAATTTATTAATCCTTAAGGTTTTTTAAAAACCGTTTTAGCTTGCTTTGTTAGATATTTAACAACATATTAATGTGAACAGAGTTACATGATGTATGATACATATATGTCTTTTTAAATATCTACCTTCTTAGGCACTTCATTTGTAATTAATTTACAGATTGTATATCAAACATAATGCTCCAGATATTGCTTCATTAGTAAATATAAATATTAAATCAGCTTAACTAAATTTTATTGTGCTCAGTTTTTCTAGCTGGTGAAATCTGGTAACACTTATAGTGGATTTTCAATTTTTAATTAAAACCTAGACTAATTCATTGTCCCAATTACTTTTCATTTGAAAGATATTATTATTCTTTGACAAAGTATTTTTAACGAGATACTATAAATTAGTTCACATTTACCATTTAGTTATTTGTTTTCTATAACTAATTACAATGACCAGCAATAAACCGGAGTGTCCATTAATTTATATGACTAAGTTATTGGCAGCATTTGCCCTATGTTTGTTAAACTGTCAGTATATCCAACTAACAACAATTTTAAAAATAAGAGTTCACCTCTATCAAAATTATTTTTATAGCTGAGGGTGTATTATTTATTAATGTTAAAAACATATATTTAGCATTTAGAAAATAACATGTATGTATATATACAAATATATATATATATATATATACCTTTAAAGTAGGCTATGTATACGTAAACATATAAAGTAGAAAAAGATGCAATAAATCAGACAACCTAAGTTAAAATAATGTAAATAGAACAATGTTTTAAAATTGTGGTGAGGAGGGCACCTGGGTGGCTCAGTTGGTTAAGCATCTGCCTTCAACTCAGGTCATGATTCCGGAGTCCCTGGATAGAGTCCTGCACTGGGCTCCCTGCTTAGCGAGGAGTCTGCTTCTCCCTCTGAACCTCCACTCTCTTGTGCTTTGTCTCTCCCTCTCTCTCTCAAATAAATAAATAAAATCTTAAAAAAAGTGCTTTAAAAATTGTGGTGAGTAGACACTCTTCAAGTAATCTGAAGAAAAAAAATTAAATTGTACTCTCCTTGACCACCCACCTTTATGGTACAAAATTTGATGTTGTTTTCTTTTCTTGTTTTTCCTCAGTAATCTATCTTAATTATTATTTCATTGGTTTTCTTCAGCAGTCTCTTTTTTGTGATATAGTGAGTGTAGCATGAGTAGAATAGACATGATGTAGTTTCTCCTTTTTCTTTTTTCCTATTCCTCATTTCTCTATTTAAAAATAACAAAGTTTGCACATATTGTTTATGCTATCTGGGCTTAGGGACTACAGTGGTGTGACACCCCCCCCCCCCAGCTCATCCCACCCCAGGAATTTGGAAATGGATGTAAGACTAATTTCAGAACATTACTCTGAAAATTTAACCACAACACACAGAAATGAAAAACACCAGAAAGAAATGTAAGGTCTCTTAAATCAACTATTCTGGGCTATAAATAGAGAAAAAAGTGCTATATGAAAGAAAGAATGTGTGAGTATAAAAGGAAGGGGAAGATGAACAATCATGGAATCATAGAAATAGAATCACAGGGAGAATAATTCAATCACCATTTGAGGATGTTAAGGAGACAAAAATGAGCAAGGTCTGATTCTAGTCTTATTGTCTGTCTCATAGTAAGAGAGAAGGAAAAATCAACTGAAAATAATAATTTAAGTATTAACTACATGGTAGAGAAATTCAGAGAGTACAAAAGAAACATGAAGGTTGTAACATTGTACCGGCCTAGGGTAGATTCAATTATGCTTAAATGAAAATGAGTTCTTAAGTGAAGTGGAAAAGGATATTTGTGGCCAAGGAGCCAGCATAAACAGAGAGGCAGGAGTGACAAACAGCACAGTGTATTCTAGGGGGAAAAAAGCAGTTTGGTGTGAAACATTAAAATTTAGGTGTGAAATTAAATGTAAGTAGGGGTCAGCCTATGGGGCATCTCGTGAGTGGTGCTGTACCCTACCATGTGTTTCTTATTCCCCTTTCCCTGATTTCTCTTTTTTTTCTATAGCAATTACCATCTTCTAGCATATTTACTTATTTTGTTTATTATTTGTCCCTTCTACTAGACTGCTTGAAGAGGACTGATTTGAGGAGCTCAAACCTAGAGATAAATGAAGACTCTAGTGGCCTTCTGAGAGAGAAGCAAGAATCAAAATGAAAAGTTCTGTGATTGGAGGAAAGAACTAGGGGCAGGTGGGTAGGGAGGCAAGGATAGGCCTTCTGTAAGATGATAAAAGCAAGAGGACTTGGTGATGGGTGGGACTGGAGGGTGAGCGATAATGACGTCTTGATTCACTTAGTTTAGTAGGCAGTTGGATAGATGACTTTTAGACCCATAGCAAGTTTTGTGGCAGAGATATATCTCTAGGCATGATTAACATGTGTTGTACTGGAAATCTTAAGATGAATAAGATCCTCCAGGAAGCGCTTATAAAGGAAGAACAGAAGAGTTCTAAGAACAGAACCCTGAAGTGGATGGAGGGCCAGAAGGCTATATAGGAATGGGGAAAGGTAACAATGTAAAAGACCCATCAAGGGGGATGCCTGAGTGGCTTAGTTGGTTGAACATCCAACTGTGGATTTCGACTCAGGTCATGATCTCAGGGTTGTGAGATCGAGCCCCACGTAGGTCTCCCCTCTCAGCATGGAGTCTGCTCAAGGTTCTCTCCCTCTGCCCCTCCTGTTCATGCTTGCTGTCTCTCTCTCTTAAATAAGCAAAATTTTTAAAAAAATCCATCAAGGGATTATGTGGATAAATTAAGGAGAAAAGCCAATTTCAATAATAGTGACATGATTAACAAACTTAAAAGCAGCAGAAAGTTTGGGTAAGCTAAGCAATGAAATGTGCCTCTTTTAATTTGGCAACACGTCCTTTCCCTAAGATCTTTTCTGTTTCCTGGCTTATTGATCATTGACAAGTAAATCTGATAATCTATCATTTTACTTCAATGTACTTTGGTTTTAAAAATAAAGTTTCTGGGGGGCAATAACTTGAAAGCCAATACATCTCATTATAGGAAATGCAGGTCACGTGAGTGTTAATACCTGTGAATGCGAGCTCAGATACCACTAACCTATATCAGCTATGGCTCCCTGACCTTTCTGGCCCTTTTCCCCAGCAACACACTACCTCCTTCTCTGGATCCTCCTTACCACTTCCCCCAAACCAGTCTAACTCACAAAGATAGCAGTGATTTGGCTACAGTCAATAGGTACTCAGCCAAGCTTAGCAAAGGATTTTGCTTCTTAGCTTTTAGGCCATGTCTCTGTAGCATGACTAAGTTGGTTCTGGATTGCTTGATTTATTCTTCATTTTTGCCTCGGATATATTAATAGAACAATCAATCAGATTTTGGCAGGGATCAGAATTGGGCATTAGAGAGTCCAGTACAATGAATCGTGTATAGATTTGCCTCTTTTTTTGGCAAACAAATAGACCTGACCTTGGTTGTGCAAATGCTGCAAATACATGCACTGTATGGCTTTTTATTACACTTACGATATCTACTTTTCAAAAGCATTAAATGAGAATCTTTCTGCTTTATAATCCTTCTGAAAAAATGGTGCACAAAGTTATTAAATATGCAGTGTAAAATACACTTAAGCAGGTGGCTCTATACTCCAGGTGCTTCAGACATTTATTTGGGTTGACAATCATTTAGGCAGCAGCTGGAAAAGAGATGAACGAGGATGTTATGTTTGTTGCAATTTTGTAAGATCACGTTTGTTTTTGAACATACATTTCTGGCTTTTTATTTTATTTATTTATCTGAGAGAGAGAGAAAGAGAGCGAGCATGAGCAGGGGGAGGGGCAGAGAGAGAGGGAGAAGCAGACTCCCCTGCCAAACAGAGAGCCCAATTCGGATCTTGATCCCAGGACCCTGGGATCATGACCTGAGCCATAGGCAGACACTTAACTGACTGAGTCAACCAGGTGCACAAACATTTCTGACTTTTTAAAATGAGAATTGTATTGTAAAACAGGTATTCCATAGACTAAGAAAATAGAATGATTGCAAGGAAAAAAAAACATGTTTTAAGTAAGAGTTGTTTATTAATTTAGGTAGGAACTTAAGAAATAAGATGTTTTAGGGGACCCTGGGTGGCTCAGTCTGTTAAGTGTCCGACTCTTGATTTCCTCTCAGGTCATGATCTCAGGGTCATGGGATGGAGCCCTGCATCCGGCTCTGTGCTCAGGGGGGAGTCTGCTTGGGATTCTCTCTCTCCTTCTCCCTCTGCTCCTCCCCCAGCTTTCTCTCTCATATAAATAAATCAATCAAATCTTAAAAAAATAAAAAAAGAAATGAGATATTTTACAGATGTACCTATGCATCTCTAAAAAGGAGGGAGACAGTTTAAGGGCGTGCAGAAGAGAAATGTGATAGCCCTTTGTTTCCACAGGGTCCCAGTTTTCAAAGTTCATTTGGATCACAATTTTAAGAAAAGTTATGTATATGCTGTTTGATCAACAGGAACTGAAAATTTTTGTCCAGTCCTATGTTTATTACCATGGATTCACTTCATACTATAGACACATACATCCCTAAGGAATCAATGAATGTGGTTGATTATCTTGGTCTGTTCACTTTGGGACCATCTTACACTCTTGTCTACTGGGTGATGGCTTTGAAAGGCATGACGTTTTTGAGGGCATTTGTCAATAGGGAGAAGTTCTTTAGATAATGATAATGTATATCTGGAATAGTCAATCAATTTCCTCTTGAAGGATAAGCTTGATGATCATATTTAATCAAATATTCTAATATTCAACCAGTTCTTCATAGTTTAAAAACTATTGTGGGTGTGAATGAGATATGCCTTATGTGTTTTTTTGATCCCTTTAATCAGGACATTACTCCTTATTGCAATTTCCAAGGACTTTTAGCTAGTTGAAAAAATAATGTAAATCTCTTCTGCCACCATTCTTAGAACGAGAGCATCTGCTAAGAGCTTGTGGATTCTGTTCAAGGTTCAAGTTACCTTAGTTTCTTTGAGCTGTAATTGCATATAATAGGAAGGAAGTGTGGTCTAGAAAGAAAATTGGTGAAGGGTGGGGGAATGTTATTAGAAATATTCTTTATCCAAAGTATTTGTAAAATGTTACTCATCCCTTAAAATTATTGAGTTTTGTATTATATACTGTGTATAAAAGATATACATGAGTGACTTGGGAATTATAATGTATGAATTAAAAGTAGTTTTTATGATGTGTTGGCCAGACAAAAAAGCTTGCTACAATTTTTGGCATTATTTAACTTGCATTTATTTTTCCCTTTTCCAATCCTTTTGCTTACTTCATATTTACCAAAATTTTCTCCTTTTTACCATGTTTCTCATGCAAATTTATCATTAGATTTCCTATTATAAATGTCAAAAAGGACTCTGGTGAGTTTAGAACTTGTGACCCTAAGGTGTTAAAAGAGCATTAAACCCTTAAACAAGATCAACCTTGATATCAGAATGGGTAAATGGCCTGGTCTCTGGGAACTTTTTGTTTGGTTGGTTTCTTCAAACAGGTGAACTAATAATACATTCTTCAAAATTACCCTGAGGTATAAAGCTTTACATATATAAGATGCTTTACAAATGTTAATTAATGTTAATACCAGCCATATGGCAAAACTTATTTATGTTTGGATTCAGACTTGTGAAGTTTCCTAATAGTTATTTCTAAAATATGACCGTCTAATTTTGGAATCTTCTCTGGGATATGTAGCCAGCTCAGAGAATGAAGTAGAACAAGGGTGTGCAAAGGTAATCCTGGTAGTGTCTAAATTTATTAGCTCTGTGAACTTAAGCAAGTTACTTGGCTTCTCTGTGCCATGGTTTATTTGCTTATTTGTTTTGTTTTGTTTTTCATTTGTAAAACTTATCTACTTCATAGGGTTGTTATAAGGATTAAAATAATTCCTGTATTTAAAGCCCTTAGTAT
Source organism: Ursus maritimus (assembly GCF_017311325.1). Lineage (NCBI taxonomy): Eukaryota > Metazoa > Chordata > Mammalia > Carnivora > Ursidae > Ursus > Ursus maritimus. The sequence goes on from NW_024426996.1 coordinate 58,084,599, forward strand.
AGTGCCTGCAACATAGTAAGAGCTCATTGACTGTTACCTAATGTCTCACTATTAAGCACTTTTAAATTCAAACTGCATTTATTGGGCACTTCATACATTTAATAACCTGTAGCAATATCATAGGAATCTTTTAATTAAGACTTTCTAGTTAATACCTGGATATTACAATTCAGCCATTGTTTAAAGCACATAATCGTTCCTTTGTCTTCTGGCAATAACATTTTGTCCTCATTCAATTAAATCTAGAGTTCAAAGTGTTCAGTTCTTGGGTTGGCTAATTTAATCTTAAGATTTAGTGCCAAGACAATTACTCCTTTCTGCATTTCTGATTAACCGTAGTTTATATCCACTTATTTTGAAATATAATAACAATTATTTTAGGGAAAAACAACATGAATCCCCCATCAAAGAAGGAGAAACAGACAAGTAGCTGGTTCTTAGCAGAGGAATAAATGAAGTCACCTATTGACATAGACTCTTCCAGGACCTAAATTGCTCCAAACGTTCCAAAAATCATACTTAGGGTGCATAGATCTCTACTTAAATTCAGAAACTTAGCATCGAATGGGGCCTTATGCAATGGTTAGTGTAGCTGCCCACACTTAGAGGTTTCTGGCTTTCCTAAGATCACACAGTTGGTAATGGAAGTGAAATCAGAAAACAGCTCTCTTGATTGTCCCAGGACCCTGGGATCGTGACCTGAGCCAAAGGCAGATGCTTAATGACTGAGCCAGCCAGGCGCCCCAAGACAGTTGCAACTTCTTTCACTACTAGCAACCCTACGGAAGAGGATAAGCGTAGCCCATGCAAAACATATAATGCATCATGTATGTAGAGGGGAGATAGCACCTAACGGAAAGTTCTCCTTCAAGTGCACTTTGTTGCAGAATTTTTTTCTCTTTGCTATGAGCTCATTTTTCTCTATTTTGTTACAGCATATCCAAAGAAATATGGATCTTTCAACAGTATTCTTTAAAATATTCATGTCTTCTCCTGTCAAATCTTGTATTATAAGCAAATTGTTATTAAGTTGCAGGGAACACACATAAATAACAACTTTGAGAGGATTCAGGAAGTTAGTGAATAGTACTGGAAGCCTTTTTGAAGTAACTAGAATTATGGAAGAAGAACCCATATTTGCCATACAATAAGAAGCCATAAAATAATACTTCACATTTATCTGGGTTGGACATTGTGATTAGGGCTTGTTCTATAACTGCCAAAAAATAAAAAAAGCATTAAAATCTTCGCATGGATAAGTGGAATACCTATGTAATCGATCAATAGCACTTTATTGAGTGTCCATAATATGCTCACTACTAGGCACTAGATACGGCAAAGATTGTTGCATTACCCTATATCTATCTCTCTCTCCCTCCCTCTCTCTCTCTGTGTGTGTGTGTGTGTGTGTGTGTGTATATATATATATATATATATGTACATATATATATATACACACACACTTTTTTTTTTTAACAAACAGAACCTGGTATTGACCAGAGTGACCCTTTTATGACATCTTTAATTCATCTGTCAAAAACATCCAATGCCTTCCACATTTTTATTCAGAGGAAAAGGCAAAGTTCTTACACAAGGCTCTAAAAAGTCCTGCATGATCTCAAGCCTTTTTACTTCTCTGGCTCTGTCTCCTGCCCTTCTCCCCCCTCAATATGCCCTGATACCTCTGCTAGCCTCCTAGCTTTTTTTTAAAACATGTTTCATGTTATTCCATTGCAGGGATTTTGTCCTGGCTATTCTCTCTCTCTGAAATGCACTTTGCACAGATATTAAAAGGCTAATTTCTTCCCCTTTGATGAGTCTTTGCTTAAGTGCCATCTTCTCAACAAGAGCCACACTGACCACCCTATTTCTCTTTCTTTCTTTCTCTCTCTCTTTACTTAAACCACTTTATTGATACATACAAAAAAAGTCATACAAAAAGATGTACAATATTTAATGTGTACAATTTGATGAGATTGAAGATAAGTATATACCTATGAAACCATGACCACTAACTATGACATTAACATATCCATTACCTCCAAAACTTTTTCCCTACCCTCTTTATTATTCTTACTCTTTTTAGTTATTATTATTACAAGAACACTTAAGAACTACCCTCTTTGGGGCGCCTGGGTGGCGCAGTCGTTAAGCGCCTGCCTTCAGCTCAGGGCGTGATCCCAGCGTTATGGGATCGAGCCCCACATCAGGCTCCTCCGCTATGAGCCTGCTTCTTCCTCTCCCACTCCCCCTACTTGTGTTCCCTCTCTCGCTGGCTGTCACTATCTCTGTCAAATAAATAAATAAAATCTTAAAAAAAAAAAAGGAACTACCCTCTTGGCAAATTTTTAAGTCTATAATACAGTGTCATTAAGTATAGACAATACACAAATAGTAAATCTCTAGGACTTATTCAACTTGCATAATTACAATTTTGTACCATTTCTCTCTTTGAGCTGCCCCCCACCAACCATAATTCTAGTCTATGTTTCCATGAGTTTGACTACTTTAGAATCTTTATAAATGGTATTGTGTAGTATTTGTCCTGTGACTGGCTTACTTTACTTGCATAACATCTGCCAGGTTCATCTATGTTGTTGCAAATGGAGAATTCCCTTCTTTTTAAAGGCTGAATAGTATTCCATCATATGTATACACCATATTTTTTTTGTTGTTCATTTGTCTGTTGATGGACACTTAGGTTGTTTCTACATATTGGCTGTTGTGAATAGTGTAGCAATGAAAGTGGAAATGCAAATATTCCTTCAAGATCCTGTTTTTATTTCCTTTGGATGTATACCCAGAAGTAGAATTGCTAGATCTTATGGTACTTCTATTTTAATATTTTGAGGACCAGCATACAGTTTTTCATAGAAGTTGACCAGTTTACATCCCCACAAAGAATGTCCAGCTGTTCCCTTTCTCCACATATTTCCCAACATTTGTTATCTTTTATTTTCTTGGTAAAAGCCATTCTAACAGGTGTGAGATGGTGCCTCATTGTGGTTTTGATTTGCATTTTCCTCATGAATAGTGATGTTGAGTGCCTTTTTATATCTTTTTTGGAGAAATGTTTACTCAGGTCCTTTTACCATTTTTTAGTTGGATTATTTATTTTTTAAATTTTGAGTTCCTTATATATTTTGAATATTAACCCTTTATCTGATATATGATTTGCAAATACCCGCCCCATTCCGTAGGTTGCTTTTTCATTTTGTCAAGTGTTTCCTTTGGTAAGTAGACATGTTTTCTTTGTTTGTTTCTTTCCTTCTTTGATGTCATCCCATTTGCCTATCTTTGCTTCAGTTACCCATACTTTTGATATTATATTAAAATACCATTGCCAAGACTAATATCAAGAGATTTTTCCCCCTATGATTTCTTTTAGTAATTTTATGGTTTCAAGTCTTATGCTTAAGTATTTAATCTTTTTTTGAGTTAGTTTTTGTGTATTGTGTAAGATAAGGGTCCAATTTCATTCATTTGCATATGGAAAAATAGTTTTCACAACACCATTTATTGAAGAGACTATCCTTTCCTTATTGTGTATTTTGGCACCCTTGTCAAAGATTAGTTAACCATATATGCATCAGTTTAAAATATTGGACTCTTTATAATGTTCCATCAGTGTATGTGTCTGCTTTTATGCCAGCAGCACACTACTTTAATTACTATAACTTTGTAATATATCTTGAAATCAAGGAGTGTAATACCTTCCGCTTTATTCTTCTTGCTCAAAATTGCCTTGGCTGGTCAGAATCATTTGTGGTTCTATATAAATTTTAGGATTTTTTTCTTACTTGTGTGAAAAATGTCATTGTGATTTTGATAGGGATTGCATTAAATCTATAGATGACTTTGAGTAGTAGGGACATTTTAACAATATTATTTTTTCAAACTCATGAACATGGAACGTCTTTCTATTTATTTGTGTCTGCTTTAGTTCTTTCTTCAGTGCTTTATGGTTTTCAGTGTATAAGTCATTTACCTTCTTGGTTAAGTTTATTTGTAAGCATTTTATTCTTTTTGATGATATTGTAAATGGAATTGTTTTCTTAATTTCTTTTTTAGTTATGAATTTGTTTTGGTATATAAAAATACAACTTATTTTTGAATGTTGATTTTCATATTCTGCAACTTCATTAAATTCATTTATTATTACTGCTTTTTTGTGGAGTCCTAGTAGAAGGTGGAGGAGGGATAGTAATGTATGCTACAAACTGAGTAGGCATTTTGAGACCAAAAAGCAAAGCAAGCCACTCCATACTGTTTACATGGAGTTTTATTCAGGGTAATTTACTGATGGGGGGTTGTGGATGATGATCCAGGTGCTGGTCAGCTATTCTCTGCCAAGTGTGGACCTTAATCCACAGATTTTATAGAGTGAGGCGAAGTGCAGAGGTCATTGTGATGAGGTCAAAGGGTTTAACATTTAACAGGCATTATGGGTCCATCTGTTCATCAGACATAAAGGAAGGAAAGAAACTTTGTTATTGTTACTAGTCATCCAAAAAAAACAAAACAAAACAAAAAAAACCTTAGGGAGATTCAGAACAAGCCCTCCCACAAAATGATGTTGAATTCAGTCTGCTAAGATTTTGTTTAGAATTTTTGTATCCGTGTTCATCAGGGATGTTTACCTATAGTTTTCATGTGTCATTTTTGGCTTTGGTAGAAGGATAATGCTGGTCTTATGAAATGAGTTTGGCAGTGTTTCCACCTCTATTTTTGGAAGAATATAAAAAAGATTGGTATTATTATTATTTTTTAATGTTTGTAGAACTTACCTATGAAGTCGTACAGTCCTGGGCTTTTCTTTGTTCTTTGTTGGGAGATTTTTGGTTACTGATTCAATTTCCTTATTGTTGCTCTGTTCAGGCTTCTATTTCTTCTTGACTCAGTCTTGGTATGTTATATATTTTTAGGAATTTATCCATTTCATAGGTTGTCCAATATTTGGTATATAATTGTTAATATTTCCTTATGATCTTTTTTTATTTCTATAGCATCCATTGTAATATGTCTTCTTTCATTTCTAATTTTATTTGTATGAGTCTTCTCTCTCTCTCTCTCTAACCAAGAATATTCTTGGTTGTTTGGTTAAGAGCTTGTTGATTTTGTTTATTGGAAAAAAAAAGCCTTTTAGTTTTTAAAATTTTTTCTAGTGTTTTTCTATACACAAATTTATGTATTTATGCTCTAATCTTATATATTTTTCTTCTGCTAACTTTGGGTATAGTCCTTTTTATAGTTCTTTGAATTATAGAGTTATGTATTTGAGATTTTTCTTTTTAATGTAGGTGCTTGTTGTTATAAACTTGCCTCTTAGTATTGACTTTGCTATACTCCATAAGTTTTGGTATGTTGTGTTTTCATTTGTCTTAAGTATTTTCTAATCTTCCTTTTGATTTCTTTTTCAAAATAATGTTGTCTAAGAGTGTGTTGTTTAATTTCCATGTATTTGTGAAGTTTTTCATTCCTGTTTATTATTATTTGTGTTTTTAATACATGTGAGTAGAATAGATACTGAGAATAATTTCAAATATTTTTAATGGTTTAAGGCTTTCTTTGTAAACTAACATATGCGTTATCCTGGAGAATGTTCCATTTGCACTAGAGAAGAATGTGTTTTCTGCAACTTTGGGGTAAAATGTTCTATATATGTCTTTTAAGTTCGGTTAGTCTATAGTTCTGTTCAAGTGTATTTTTTTTTAAATTGATTTTCTGTCTGGATGATCTGTTAATTATTGACACTAAGGTATTGAAGTCTCCTATTATTATTGTATCTTCTATTTCTCCCTTCAGATCTGTCAATAATTTGCTTATATATATATTATATATATATATTAGATACTCTGGTTTTGGATATATTTATAATTGTTATATCTTCTTGTTGAATTTATTCTTTAATGATTTTGTAGTGATGTTGTCTCTAATGACAGGTTCTTCCTTAAGCCCTATTTTGTCTCATATAAATATAGGAATCCTTGGGTTTTTTGGTTACTATTTCCAAGGATGAACTTTTCCTCATCCCTTCACTTGAAGCCTATGTGTGTTCTTTAATCTAAAGTGACTCTCTTGTAGACAACATACAATTGGATATTATCTTTTTAATCCATTCAATCATGCTATTATCTTTTGATTGATGAATTTAGTGTACATACATGTAATTATCGGTAGGAAAGGACTTACTATTGCCATTTTCTTAATTATGCTCTGTCTTATAGTTCATTTGTTCTTCCCTTCCTCTCTTGCTGTTTTCCTTTGTAATTTGATATTTATTTGTAGGAATACACATTTCTTATCCATTATCTTTTTTCTCTACTATAGGTTTTTTTCTTGTACTTACAATGGGGTATGCAAAAAATTTTTGTGGTTATAACTGTCTGTCTTAAGCTGGTAACAGCTTAACTTCCATCACACACAAAACCCTACACTTTTTTTTACCATATTAATTTTTCTAAAATAGAGGCAGTCTTGTCATCTATAATACCAGTCTCTCCTCATTTGTATTTTATATCCAATTTTTCAACTAACCTGCTTATTTTACTTTTGTAATGACTCTCACTTACCCACTCTTTCAATTTCCATTGCTACTTTCTGAATTGTTTGCCCCCCCTTCATGATGATGAATTATACTTACTAAAATAGAAACCTATATTATGTCACTCCATGTTTCATTTTTATTTACTTTTAATCTATAGAATAAAATACAAACTCTTTGTCATTAAATTCAATGCCTTTTGAAATCTGTTTCCATCCTACCTTTTAATAGTAATCCTTCAAATCTAACCCACATTCTCATGTACTCTAAACATTCCCACAGCTATAAATTTTTACCCCTATATGCTATGAATTTTCCTTCAATATTGCCTTTTCAAGTGCTCCTTTTAACTGAAAATACTTCTCTTGTCTGTAAAGCTCCTATTTATTTACATTCACCAGGATATACAGGTCGTGCTGCAGCAGCATGCAAGCCCTAAACTCGAGGCTTAATAGAATGAAACAGTGATACTCAAAGTATGGTCTATGGACATCTAGGATTACCTGAGATCCTTTCGGTGTATTGGTAAGGACCAAATTAGTTCCAAAATAATGGTAAAATTGTATTGCCTTTTAACCTTATTGACATTTGCATTGATGATACAACAATGTGGATAAAGACACTGGGATCAAACTGAGTTACTAGTAGACGTTATATTTTTCACAGCACTCTGCTGGCAAGAGGGGAAAAAAGAACAGTTTCACTTGAAAATGTCCTTGATTTAGCAGTAAAATGAACAATTGTATTAAATTTTGACCCTTAAGTACATGTCTTTTTAATATACCATGTGACACAATGGGAAGTATGCATGAAGCACTTTCCACTGCATGTACAAGTATGATGGTTTTTTTCTAGGAAAAGCACTTGTACAATTGTTTGAGTTGTGAGTTGAATTAAGCACATTTTTCATGGAGCACCATTTTTTACTTGAGTGAATTATTGACAGAAAAAACTATGCTTGCTTAAGATAGGGTATTAGGAAGACTTTTTCTAAAATAAAGTAATGAAGTGAGACTATTAATGCATGGGAAAAAAAACCTTACAGCTTTTATGACCAATGATATAATTCAAGATCTCACATGAAAGAATTTTGGAAATCATGTCTTCCATAGTGAGCTTGAAAGCTCCCCTAACGATTTTGCACATGAGATCCGTGGTGATATTAACAATATTATTATAAAATATTGAATAAAAAATGTCAAAACCTGGAAGATCTGAATAACTCAGTGAACCCATTTATTTTCAGGTGACCAATGCATGATATTACAAAATTATGCCTTGGTAAATGACCATTCAAGTGCAAGACAGATAAAAGATTTTAACATAGCAGTATAAAAGTTGATTAATATGGCTTTAGATTTCTTACTGCAACTAACCTCTGAGAAACTATAACTCATTGAGTATTTTGGTCCAATATCAAATAGTAAGATTCATAATTATCTGAAAAGCCTTAGAACACTCCTCTTTTTTCCAACTACATGTGCAAGGACAGATTTCCTTTATATGCTTCTATTAAAACAACATAGCTGAACTGATTGAATCCAGAAACAGATAAGAAAATTCAATTTTGTTCTACTAAGGGAGACATAAAGAAGTTGTAGAAATGTAAATGGATGCAACTCTTCTCACTAATTTTATTTTTTGGAATATATATGTATTTTACATAAAATATGTTATTTTAAGTATATTACAGATTAAAAGTTTAAAATTTAATTAATTTCTGTTTCAACTTGAAATACAATAATTATTGACAGGTAAAACACGCATAAAGAAAACCTCTTTGGAGTTCTCCACAGTTTGTAAGAGAGCAAAAGAGTCCTGAGAGCAACATGTTTAGAACTATTTCCATAGACATTTCTTCCTTATTCATACAACATATCTGATGCAAGAAGATAAAAGACCAAAGTGATGTTCAGTGACCCAGGATGACAGAGGCTCTACTATCTTGTATTTGTACCCCCTGTTAATTGTAAACCCTATTAACAACAGCAAGAATAGAGATAATATGACACATATAACAACATGCTAAATTCTGTGCAGTGGTTTAAAAATATCTAGCGATAGGGAAAGCCAGTGAGGGAAGATGCCAATAGGGAGTTTGAAGCAAGAAGTGGCACTTGAATTGGATCTACAATGAGTGGCTGCATATGGACAGGCTGATGATGGTACAGGAGGAGTACTCACAGAAAAGTAAACAACATTAAATAGGTCATGCCACATTTGTCACAAGTTGCCTTCATGGTCATGAGGAGCTGATCCTAACTGAAATGGAAGGTCTACATTGGCTTATAGAGGGAGAAATATATTTGGAAACCCATTTAAGATTTGATTGTAATGGATTTTTAAAATTAAGTCAAACAGTTTAGATTTGATTTACTAAATGCAAGGGGTTTTATTTGGGGGAGCCATGTGATGATTGTAGCATTTGAAGAAATATAGATTTGAGTTAAATTGTTCATAGGATAGTTAATTGAATGTAGCTGAGGCTAAAATCAGAAAAGCCAGCTAAGGATTTTTGAACTGATTGTAAAAATTAGCAGTATGGATTTGTGATTGGGGGACAAGGGAGGGAGGATAGAAAAGATTAGGAGAGGACCTATATAAGATAGAATTTGAGGGTAGAATAAATCAATTTTATTGACTGACTGAATATTGATAATGAGATATTTGCCTGTTACTAGATATCCTTTAATATGTATTCTACTGCAGGGATTTTCTTGACTCTTCAGCAATTCCTCTACTGAGAAAGTATTCCTCCCAGCATGATGTGCCCATAGGAAGTATCACTCCTCATTTGTATCATAATTTTTCCTTACATGCATATTTTGATGGGTGAATTTTCAAAAGTCATTAAGATAATTTCTATGTACCCCTGTAGCCTAACACAATGGTTGGCACATAACTAGTGTTTAATAAATATCTGTTGAGTCCATAGTAGTATTGTATAATTAATGTTTCAACTCAAGAAAAATGATTTATTCATTCATCTAATGTTCAGAAATATGTGGATGAGTGGCATTAAAGAAAAGTATGTTGGTCAAATTTTTCATTTTCATTGTGGACCTACTAAATTTTAAAGGCAGAGCTGGAGTATACATAGTGTATAATACATAGTATAACATTCTTCTTCCCCTTCTATATTATTTAATAGCATGGCATATGTTCCTAGAAAATATCATGCTGTAAGTCAATGTGAGAAATTCTATCAGACAAAATGATGGTAAAAAAAATGTAAAGCAAGATATAAACCTTCACTTAGCACCAGACATTTGCTAGATACTTTTCTAACTGCTTTCTACATATTCATCAATTTAATCCTTAAAATAACCCTATTATTTCTGCTTTCTACATAAAGAAACTGAAACAGAGGATAGCTAAGTAACTCAGTGCCACATACATGTATCACATATGGATGTGGCACAGACAGTATTTGAGGCAGTCTGTGCTCCTAACTTCTGTCTTTGGAACTGAGATTTTCTTACTAGGACATTAGAGAGTTACAAAAATCTCATAAAAATGCCATTAAATTCTGGGGCGCCTCAGGGGTTTAGTTGGTTAAGTGTCCAACTCCCAATTTCATCTCAGATCATGATTTCAGTCCTGGGATCAAGCCCCATGTCTGGCTCTGTGCTCAGTGGGGAACCTGCTTAAGATTCTCTCTCCCTCTCTTTTTGCCCCTCCCCCAGCTGCTCTCCTTCTCTCCCTCTCTTTCCAAAATAAATAAATAAATCTTAAAATATGTCATTAAATTCTATAGGATTGTGTTTTACAGTTGTAAAGGGTGTGTTTTTTCCCCTCTTTCAAGAAAGAGCAGATTGGCTTTTGCCGGATAGAGATTACCTGTGTAATTTGTGATTGCTTAGAAAATCCAATGTATTGTTGATATAAAATAGTCAAATGCTTATTTTATAATAACTTCTTAAAGATAAGAATTTAAAATAGGGGAATAATAAAAAAACCCTCTACTACATAGCTTTAGAAACTGGAGTTTGTAATACAAATGCAAAATTGGATATGTAGATGATTCAAAGCCTATGTGAATCTTGGAAATAGCAAAAGCTCTTATTAAAAGAAAAAGCAACACATTACATGCTAAGAATTGCTCAAAAAATGTGCATGCAGGAGCTACTAAAATCATGAACACATCATCATTATTATCATTATCATCATCATTTTCATCAGTTGCTATTTTTTAAATATACAGGGTTCATGATACTGAATTATATGCTACAAATCCATAAAAAATATTTTTTTAATTGCAAAGGAGCTTAAATAATAAAACCACTGTGGCGTTACTAGAAACATTAAAACAGTGCCTCATTTACTGATCAAAGATTAACACTTTCCAACAACCAAAAATGTGACATTTATTATTTTTCAAATAATTTATGTAAGAATGAAATCCTACATGAAAGAGTTAACATAGACTTAAAATTATGTGCAATCAGACTCTGCTGAATGTTGGAGAATCTGACTCAATATTTGCAACCAATTAAGTTTTCCTATATATAGAGTTGACATTTTTTGCTTAAAAAAAATCAAAGCGCCTTTTCTCTTTATTGTTTTGCTGTGGGTAGATTTATGATTTTTAGAAGGAAACTTCTTTTTTTTTTCACAAAAGGGTTGAGATTTGAGATGAAGACTTGAAGTCAAAATGACAGCCTTAATATACATAAGTATACAATCAAATTCAGTGACATATTTGTTTATTTGAAACTAGAATGAAAATGTGCTTTTTTAAAAATAAGTATTCAGTTCACATTTTACAAACTAAAATTAAAACTAACAAAAGAAATCAAAACACAGTTGTTCTTATCTTAGTTGGTATGCAGAGCAATAAATCAGAATTAAAATAATCATTCTGATTTTTTCCTTAGGAATCAATAGGAAATAGTAGGTCAGTCTTCAATAAACTTTAGAAGAATATGATGAACAAGTATCCTTTTTCTTATATATACAAAGGATATGCTTGAAAGTTGGCATATACTTAATTAAATTTTTTGAAACCGAATTAAATTACAACTGGTTAGATAAGGTTACAATTAAAATGGCCCTGGTCTAAACAAATGTTTGTTGTATATTGAGAATAATAACTTCATATATCTGTTTAGAATAATGTAGCTTTGTGTGTGTGTGTGTGTGTGCGCGCATGTGCATGTGTTGGGTAAAATTAGACTTGAACATATACTGCTCATTTAATTTTAGAATTCATTTGAATTATCTTTTTTTAAGAACTAAAAATATCACTTAAACATTTGAAAAAAAATAGACATCTTATACAAAGGTGTCCCTTTCTTTAAAAAATAGAGATAAATATCTGTTCTCTTCAAACATTTAAGAGGTAATGATTTACATGTAAAAACCACCTTGAGTAATTGTAAAGTTGTGATTTCCCCTGATGAGTGTCAGAATCACCACCCAGTTCAGTTATGTTGGATTTAACCAAGATCCACGAGGGATGCTTATGCATATACTCACCAAAAATTCATTGCTTTATTGCAATTCAAATAAACTTGATTTACAAAAGTCTTGTTGTATATTTATGGACATTTTTGGATTCCCCTGGCATTGACTCTAGAACCATTAGACACTGGCTTGCTGAGTAAGCAACTCTGCTCCAGTCTGTGAGGTTCCACCACCTGGCCTAGCCAGTCCCATACCCAGAGTTTTTCTATCTTTTCCCAGCCCGGAATGAAATGATACAACCAGGGGTGTTCGGCTAGGCTTTAAGATGCCACCTTAGCCAGAAGCAACCAGAAATGCAGTGGAGTTAGCTTACTGTCAGGACAAAATTAACTAATGGAAATAGGCAGCAGAAGGGAGCTAGGTACATGTATCCTTCTTCTTTATCTTTCTTAAAGACTGCTTTGAGACATAGTCTCTGCATTTAGCATCTCTGAATGTGTATCACGTAGCTGAAGGGACACAACTGCATTGACTTGCTGTGTTCCTTTAATGCTCACCAAGAAGCCAGTACAATCCTTCATATCCTTCCCTGTTTAATTTCTATACTCATTTTATCTTGTGTTTTTTTAGGAACTCAGGCTAGAATGCTGTATGTATATAGAATTTAGAAGAAAACTACTATGTTAAGTCAAATACACATGTATTTAGAAGATATCCTTGTTCACATCTACTACAGTGAAATGAGTCCCTGAAGAAACAAATTGAGTCTTATTATAAGAACTAATAATGCAGAAACCGAGTTGCATACAGAACAAAAATTAGCTAATCATGGTGTATGATCATTTTAATATGGTGTTAAATTTGATTTGCTAGTATTTTGTTGAGAATTTTTGCATCTATATTCATCAGGAAATATTGGTCTGTAGTTGTCTTGCAGTGTCCTTAACTGGCTTTGTTGTCAGGGTAATTCTGATCTCATAAAATGAGTTGGGGAATATTTTGTCCTCTTCAATTTTCTTGGAAGAGTTTGTGAATGGTTGATATTTATTCTTCTTTAAATATTTAGTAAACTTCACCAATGAAACCATCTGGTCCTGGCCTTTTCTTTGTTGGGAGATCTTTATTGATTCAATCTCCTTACTTGTTATTGTTCTGTTCAGCTTTTCTATTTCTTCTTGATTCAGTTTAAGTATATGGTATGTTAATAGAAATTTATCTATTTTTTTTCTCAGTTTTCTGATATGTTGCCATTAGTTGTTCATAGTAGTTTCTTATGATACTTTGTATTTCTGTGGCATCAGGTGTGACGTCACTGCCTTTATAATTCTATTTATTTGGGTCCTCAAACACTATAATCAAGTGAAATTCATCCCTGGAATGCCAGGATGGTTCAACATTTATAAATCAATATAAGTGATATATCACATTAATAGAATAAAAGATTAAAAGTATGTGATCAATAGATGCAAAAAAGCATTTGACAAAATTCAATATCCATTTATGATAAAAACTTTCAAAACATGGATATAGAATGCATGTACCTCAACATAACAAAGGCCATCTATGACGAGTCCACAGTTAATCCTATACACAATCGTAAAATGTTGAAAGCTTTTTCTTTAAGATCAGGAAAAGGCTGGATGCCTACTCTCCCAATCCTATTCAATGTAGTACTGAATTTCTAACCTTAGTAATCAGGCAAGAAAAGGAAATAAAAGGCATGAAATTTGGAAAGGAAAAAGTAAAATAGTCTCTGCAGATGACATGCTTTTATATATATAGAAAATCCTAAAGATTCCACCAAAAACCTATTATATCTAATCAACGAATTTATGAAAGTTGCAAAATATAAAATCAACATAAAAAAATCAGTAGTGTTTCTATATACTACCAATGAATTATCTGAAAAAAAAATCCTGTTTGCTCTAGCATTAACAAAAAATACTTAAGAATAAATGTATCCAAAGACATGAAAGATCTATAAAGTGAAAATGAGAAGACATGGACAAAAGAAATTGTAGAAAATACAAATAAATGGAAAGATATTCTATGTTCATGAATTGGAATAATTAATATTGCTAAAATATCTGTACCATCCAAACCCATTTATAGATTCAGTGGAAACCCTGTCAAGATTCCAATGGCTTTTTTTTTTTACACAAATAGAAAACATAATCTTTTTTTTTTAAAGATTTTATTTATTTATTTGACAGAGAGAGAGACACCCAGCAGGAGAGGGAACACAAGCAGGGGAAGTGGGAGAGGAAGAAGCAGGCTCCCAGCGGAGCAGGGAGCCCGATGAGGAGCTCGATACCAGGACCCTGGGATGAGGTCCTGAGCCGAAGGCAGACGCTTAATGACTGGGCCACCCAGGCACCCCAGAAAACATAATCTTAAAACTTGTTTGGAACCACAAGTGTCCCTGAATAGCCAAAGCAATTTTGAACAAAAACAAAGCTGGAGGCATTACACTTCTTGATTACAAACTATGTTAGAAAGCCATAGTAATCAAAATATTATGGCACTGGCATAAAAACAGACACATAGATTAATGGAACAGAACTAAAATCCCAGAAGTGAATCTATTATACATAGTCAACTAATATTTGGCGAGGGTGCCAAGAATATTCAATACAGTCTCTTCAGTAAATGGTACCAGGAAAATTGGGACATTCACATGTAAAATAATGACACTAGACCCCTATGACACACTACTCACAAAAATTAACTCCAAATGGACTGAAGACTCAAATGTAAGAACTGAAAACATAATGCTCCCCCTCCAAAAAAAGTAGGGAAGAATCTCCTTCACATTGGTTTTGGCAATGAGCTTTTTAATGTGACACCAACAGCACAAGCAGCAAAGACAAAATTAAAAAAACAGCAAACAAAAAGCTTCTACACAGCAAATGAAGTGGTCAACAAAACGAAAGAGTAGGTATTAAAACATGAGAAAAAAATGGTGACCGTGAGATGATGGGAGTTAACTAAATTTATGAGGGTAATCACTTTGTAATATAAAAATATATATGTAATTACTATGTTGTACACTTTAAAACTAATACAACGTTATATGTCAATTCTATCTCAATAACAGTGGAAAATTTAGCTGATTTCTTCTTTGTATTTTTCGCTAGGATTTCCTAATTTTTTTAGTTCACAGTCTACTTTATGAGAGTAAAAAAAAAAAAAAAAATTTCTTGAGCTCCTTCTCTTATCCCATATGCCTGCAAGTCCCTACCAGTCATCCAAAGAAACCATCACTCAAGCTATAATTGCCCTTTTGAGAGTGGGAGCTGTCCAATTTCTTTAGCTATTGTGAACTGCAAGAAGCCAGGCAGAAGTGGGAGTGATACTATCTTTCCAATTTCACCACCAACAAGGGAGATGGAGAACAAAGATGTACATGTGTTTTTAAATTTGATTAGCATTTTTCTAGCGTGAGCCCCTCAAAATAAGCACCCTTTTTCTCTTATTTCCTTTGAATAGAAATTTCACTCAAGGAAAATTTATCTTGGAAATCATAACCATAGTTTTTTTTTTTTTTTATGACCCTAGTGGATCTACATTGTCATGTGTAATACCTAGACCAATTCTCTGGATTAAGTATAGGTAAATATTTACATCAGAATTTGTATTTTTAAAAATACTACACAGATATACCAAGTATTGATGAGAATATGGAAAAACAGAAACTCTCATACACTGATATTTGGAATATAAAATTGTAAAACTATGGAAATAAATATGGCAATTTCTTTAAAAACTTAAACATAAACCTACCAATATAAATCACCTATTCCACTCCTAGTTTTTTTTAATGAGGTAAATATTTTTTTATTAAGCATTTCTTTTTTTATCATTTTATTTTTCATCATGATAAGTACTCTTTAATCCCCATCCCCTATTTCACCCATCTCTCCACTTACCTCCCAGAGAACTGTTCTTCCTACTTAAGAGTCTGTTTCTTGGTTTCTCTCTCTCTCTCTCTCTCTGTGTTTTATTTTTTTTGCTCATTTGTTTGGTCTCTTAAATTCCACGTATGAGTGAGATTATATGGTATTTGTCTTTCTCTGCCTGACCTATTTTGCACAGCATTATACTCTGTAGCTCTATCCATACTGTTACAAATGGCAAGATTTAATTCTTTTTTATAACTGAATAATATTCCATTGTGTGTGTGTGTGTGTGTGTGTGTGCGCACGCGTGCGTGCGTAAACCACTTGTTTATCCATTCATTTATCAATGGACACTTGGATTACTTGCATACTTGTAAACAATGCTGCAATAAACATATGAATGCATGTACCCTTTCGAATTAGTGTTTTTGTGTTCTTTGGGTAAATGCCTAGTAGTACAATTATTGGATTGTAGGATAGTTCTATTTTTAGTTCTCTGAGGAAGCTCCGTATTGTTTTCCACAGTGACTGCAAAAGTTTGCATTCCCACCAACAGTGAAAAAGGGTTTCTTTTTCTTTTTCTCCACATTCTGTCCAACACTTGTTCCTTATGGTTTTTATTTTAGCCATTCTGACAGGCGTGAGGTAATATCTCATTGAAGTTTTGACTTGCATTTCCCTGATATGAGGAATGGTGAGCATCTCTTCCTGTGTCTGTTGGTCATCTGGATGTCCTCTTTGGGTAAATGTCTGTTCATCTCCTCTGCCCATGATTTTAAAACTAGATTATTTGTTTTTTGGGTATTGAGTTGTATCAATTCTTTATATATTTTGGATTTGAACCTCTTATTGGATATGTCATTTGCAAATACCTTCTCCCATTCCTAGGTTGCCTTTTGGGTTTGTTGGTTGTTTCCTTCACACTGCAGAAACCTTTTATTTTGATTTAGTCCCAATAACTTATTTTTGCTTTTATTTCCTTTGCCTCAGGGGACATATCTAGAAAAATGTTGCCACAGCCAATGTCAGAGAAATGTTACTGCCTGTATACTCCTCTAGGATTTTTATGGTTTCAGATCTCACATTTAGATCTTTAATTATTTTTGTGTATGGTGAAAGAAAGTGGTCCAGTTTCACTCTTTTGCATGTAGCTGTCCAGTTTTCCCAACACCATTTGTTGAAGAGACTGCCTTTTCCCACCACTGTATATTCAATCTTTCCTCCTTTGTAGGAAATTACCACATAATTGTGGGTTTATTTCTGGGTTTTCTGTTCTATTCCATTGATCTATGTGTCTATTTTCATGTCAGTACTATACTGTTTTAATTACTATCACTTTGTAATATAACTTGAAGGCCAGCTTTGTTATACCTTCAGCTATACCTTTCTTTTTCAAGATGGCTTTGGCTAATCATGACATTTTGTGGTTCCATACCAATTTTAGGATTGTTTATTCTAGTTCTGTGAAAAATATTATTGGTAAATTGATAGGGATTGCATTAAATCTGTAGATTGCTTTGGGTAATATCAACATTTAAAAATTTTTTTGTTCTTCCAACCCATGAACATAGTATGTCTTTCCATTTCTTTGTGTCATCTTGAATTTCTTTCATCAGTGTTTTATAGTTTTTAGAGTATGGGTCTTTTACCTCTTTGGTTAAGTTTACTGCTAGATATTTTACTGTTTTTGGTGCAATTGTAAGTGGAATTGTTTTCTTAATTTCACGTTCTCCTGCTTCATTATTAGTGTATAGGAATGAAACAGATTTCTATACATTGATTTTGTATACTATGACTTTATCAGTCCTAGTAATTTTTTGGTGGAGTTTTTATGGTTTTCTATATATAGTAGCATGTCCTCTACAAATAGTGAGTTTTATTTCTTCCTTACCAATTTGGATGCCTTATATTTCCTTTTGTTGACTAATTGCTGTGGCTAGGACTTCTAATACTATGTTGAATAAAAGTGGTGGGAGTGGACATCCTTGTCTTTTTCCTGACCTTATGGGAAAACCTCTCAGTTTTTCCCCATTGAGGATGATGTTAGGTGTGGGTATTTCATATATGTCCTTTATTATGTTGTGGTCTGTTCCCTCCAGACTTACTTTGTTGCGGATTTTTATCATGAATGGATGTTGTACTTTGTCAAATGTCTTTTTTTTCTGCATTTGTTGATGATCATATGATGTTTATCCTTTCTCTTATTGATGTAATGTATCATGTTGGTTGATTTGTGAATATTGAACTAGACTTCCACCCTGGGAATAAATCCCACTTGATCCTGATGAATGTTTTTTTGTTTTGTTTTTTTAATGTACTGTTGGATTCAGTTTGTTAATATTTTGTTGAGGATTTTTGCATCTACATTCATCAGAGATACTGGTCCGTAGTTCTCTTTTTTTGCAGTGCCTTTATCTGGCTTTGGATATAGTGATACTAGCCTCATAGAATGAATTTAGAAGTTTTATTTTCTCTTGTATTTTTTTTTTTTTAATAGTTTGAGAAGAATCAGTATTAACTCTTCTATGCTTGGTAAAATTCACCTGTCAAAGCTTCTGGTTCTGTGCTTTTGCTTTTTGGGGGTTTTTGATTACTGATTCAGTTTCATTGCTGGTAATTGATTCTGTTCAAATTTTGCATTTCTTCCTGCTTTTGTTTTGGTAGATTATATGTTTCTAGGAACACTCCTAAGTTCTTATTCAAGGGAAATGAAAATGTATATCTGTATAAGCAATTGTGTAAATGTTTTAGCAGATTTATTTGCAGTATCTGAACACTGGCAACAAGCCAAGTGCCCACCAGCTTTTGAACAGAGAAATAAATTATGCTATATCTATACAACGTAATACTACTAAATAATACAAAGTAATGATATCTTAATACAGACAATAATTTGAATCTCTAAATAATTTTACTGAGTGAAGCAGCAAGATAAAAAAAATAGTACATACTGTGTGATTCCATTTATATAAAATTCTAAAAAAATGAAAACTAATCTATAGTGACAGAAAGCAATCAGTGGTTGCCTCCGGACAGGCAGAGGAATGGCAGGACAGGATATAGGGATTACAGAAGTACACAAGGAAACTTTTGCAGGTTATTATTATGTTCAGTTATTTTGATTTGGGTAAAGATTTTTAGAGATATATACATATAAAATTTGTCAAATTGAATATATATGCAGTTTACTATATCCAATTATACCTTGATAAAGCTATAAAATATTACAAATGGATCAAATGCTGTTACTTGTATCCACTAATTATCTATTGCTATGTAACAAATTACCAGAAACTTAGAGGCTTAAAATGACATTTATTATATCACAGTTTCTTTGGCTCTTTTGATCAGGAGAACCTGGGTTCTCTGCCTCAAAGTATCTCACAGACTGTAAGCAAGGAGTTGGCTGGGCAGTAGTCATCACAAGCCTGAGCTGAGAAAATATATACTTCCATATTCATTCACAGATGGTAGATGCTAGGATTCAGTACACAGTGAACTGTGGGGTGATGGTCTCATTTCTTTGCTATCTGTTGGTGATAGGCTGTCCTTAGTTCCTTGGCACTTGGGTTTCTCCATAGGGTAGCTCAAAATATGGCAGCTTGCTTCATGGGAGCAAGCAAGTGAGAAGAACAAGAGAGTAAGAGACACACACACACAGAAAGAGAAAGAGAGAACAGAAGTCACGGTCTTTCTTAACTTGATTTCTGAGATGACATTCCACTTCTTTCGTCATATTCTATTCACTAGAACCAAGCCAAGAGAAGGGGATTACATAAGAGCATAAATACCAGGAGGAAGGGATCACTGGGAAGCATTTCAGAAGCTACCTAACATAATTTTGGAGAATTTATTAAAGAATATGGGAACAGAAAATATATTAATTCATTGTATACATATTGTCTCCCAAGTCATTTACATAAATAGTAATCATAGGAAATTTTCCTTAAGTATTTTGATGCAACAGTATCATTTTAAAACAATTTTCTTTGGATATTGTCTCATTGATGTCACGGTTGGTGATGTTCATTTAGGCCCAACTTTGATCCAGTCATCAATCATCTTACTATCTGTGTTTGGGGTGTGAAGTATGTTGTGATTAAATATTAAAAAAAATTAAAACGTGCTCTGTCCTCAAGGAACTAATGATGTTGATAAGCAAACCTATAAAATGTAAATGTAATGTAAAAAAATGTAAAAATGTAAATGTAAAAAAAAAAGATAGACTTAATACATATCAATGTAAAAATAATAGTAAATGTAAATGTAAAAAAAATAAGATAGACTTAATACATATCAATGATAAACTGAATGATAATGACTCAAAGAACATGAGGTTACTTGTAAGAGGAAAAATATGACAGAGTTGAAGCATTTAGGAAAGATTTTATTTAGGAGTTGGGGCTTAAGTTGGGTCTTGAAAAATGGTGAGTGCATTTTCATTCTTCTGCCTGCAAATACACAAGAAGCATCCTGCTTCCCAAAGCGCAGATTATCTCCATGCTAACCAGCATGAAGCTCAATGGCAAGTGACTCTATCAAATGTTCTTACCTAGAATTTTTCATATGCTCAAATTAGACAAAGATGAAGTAAATTCCTTTGTGGTGGTGGTGGTGATGGTGTGGTTTAAGTCTAGTTTTTCAGTCTCCCAGTGACTCTGAACTACTGATCAGTTCCTCTTTGGCTTGAGATAGCATCTGTTTATTCTGCTCGCATTCGATGACTTGGTTGACACAGCCAAATGTCATGTCTGTTCAAAACCATGCTGAGCTTATTTCCGGTTATGGAGGCAGTGTGAACAAAAGGGCTGCAGCCTTACACTATATTACTGGTATCTTAAAACCATTTAGTATTTTTCAGCATAATTAAAAACTTCGATGTGTGTGTCTGATCTACTAAGCGTATCTGCGACAAGAACAATGAAGTAAACAGAGAATGCTAATTAGACAACACCTGTCTCTGATAAAGATGAATGTGTATATTTTTAGTCTTAAAATTTGAAAAAGCTTTGTACGACTTCATGGAATTAGGGACTGGAAGAAAGTTGTATTGTCAAGGCTTGCAATGATAACACAATTTCCGTCTATTATATAGACAGCCTTCTGGGCATTAGCTTCTCTACTGGAAAATAGGAATTATGATAGGGAAAATATCAGCAAGAGGAATCAGTTTTCTGTGATTTTGGGGAATAGGGTAAGAGAGCAGGAGGATGTCGCTGGAAATTTAATTCAAAACTCAGACCAATTTTCTCATTGTTCTATTTACTTTTCATATGAGTGGAATGAATCTGTAAAATATTTGAGGATAGAGAAGCCCTTGACTTTCCAATAGCTGTCCTGTGTCTAAATGGCTACTAACACATTAGAAATGTAATTGTTTGATTTCTAAACCTTGCTAAATGCCAGGAAGTTTACTACAGGAAGATATGTTGCTTGCTACTGCCTTCTTGCAGCAACAACTAAGATCTTAAATATTTTTAAAAATACTTTTTCCAGTTATTAACTCAGTCTTTAAAAATAATTTTTTATTACTACAACCTGGAGCTAGATGGCTACATGATGAACCATAAAACCAATAAAGCATTCAGCATAGCATAATATGAACGTCAAGGTAATACTATTTTAATAAACATTTAAGTCTACCTAAACCCATCTGTATTTTTAATTAATTTTACCTCTTTTTCAGACCTTGCTGACCTGAAAAGGAAACTGTCAGAGTGACATTCATTTTTTATGCTATTATTGACCAGTCAGCTTCTGAAATTTGTAGAATTCATTTCCAAAGTGAAGGCTGAAGTTTTAATGTGCCTCTCTTAGCGTTCTGTTTCCACTAGGCACATGAGTACTAGAAGTGCAGCGTTAACAGTGCATTTCACTCTGACTTCATCATTTACTAGTAAATCTAAATAGCATTTTCAGAAGAGTACATAATAAATGCATTCAGACACTGCAGCTGTTTTTTGTCTGTTTTCCAAACACATAATGTGCTAATTTGGAAAAAAATCAACAACAGCTGCAAATACATGTCAACAGCAAGGTCTTCAAGGGAAGGCCTTAATAGGTTTTGTTAATCAGTGGTGAACCAGGTGTGAATAAATAATTAACACACTTGATAACAGAGCCCTGTTGCCCCTGGTGCTGTAGCTGAAGTTCTGATAGCCTTTCCTTTACGTTTAGGATTTACCAGCAGTATTTAAACAGAAAAATACTTACTGCAACCAATTCAGTAAAGCTAAAGTAAGATTTTCTCTTAAAAAAAAAAAAAAGAAAATTGAATATGGATATCAGGGAAAAAAACCTCACACAATCTAGAATGCATTTTAATCCTATAAATGAAAATAGATGTCTAATAATCCATTTCATTGGCATATTTTTTTAAACAAAGAGCTATTGCCTATTAGTCTAGAAATAATTAAGCAAAACTGACCTCATATAGAACATGTCAAGTTATTTACTAACATTCAGATTGTTACATTTCCCCTGTGAAGTTGAGGCATGCTATAATAGAAAAGATACAGTCTTAACAGCAAATGGCATGAAATGCATACCAGAACTTTGTGGTTATTACTCCTAAATCCTGTGCTGTAAGTGTCAATAAACTTACATGTATTTTTAAACACCTACAGTGTAAGGAAATAGAAAAAAAAAAAGCATAAGAGACATTAATTTTATGGAGTATAAAATATAATTGATTAAATCTTAACTTCTGTGGATATTAATAAACCAACATGACAGGAGAGTCATCATTTTATAGGAGAATGTACTGTGCACTGAGTTTGGAATATGCTGGTAGTTCTCAAAAAATGGTCCTAGGACCACTAACAGTGGCGTTGCCTAGGAAGCTGTTAAAAAGGCAAATTCTCAGGCCTTACTTCAAACCTACCAAATCAGAAATGTGGGGGTGGGGACCAGAGATCTGTGGATTAAAAGGCTCATCCAGGTGATTTTGATGCTTGCTGACATGTAAGGCCATTTGTGTGTGACTGTCAGTAATTCGTATTACAGAGTAGTGTTAATTGCCAAGTGCATGGTTTAAGGCCCACATCTGGGGACAAAAGCTGTTCAGAATACCATGCACTCTGTCATATGAACAACCAGCTGTTGGTGTCATGTCTCTGTTAGGCTTGCTGAGAGAGCAAAAGAGTCACTTGCCGCTTAATTATTTTTCTGTTGATAAAAGAAGAGGACTGTATGGAAGAAAGGTCATCTGTGCAGTGTTCCCAGAGGAAGATTGTTTCCTCCTTTCTTAACTCATGGGTGTTGAGGAGATTAGGGGTATTTTGCTGACCAAAGTTAAAGGTGGGAACCTCAATTCACATGTGAAGTTACCATTGCCCAAACACTCACTTCCAGTACGGGGATTGATGTCAACCTGTCAACGGATTTGCAATCAGCAGAGTGTCTAAGGAGACCGCGGTAGATGCTGCTGCTTTAACAAGACTTGAGGCCAGATAAAATGAACACATCTGAAAAGGCTCAGGTTTAAGCCATCTTCCCCTCCCTCTCACACCCCAATTTTTCTAGAATTTCACCAGAGGGCCATTCATTAGTGAGGTGAATAACTGGCAGTGGAAGATGAGGAGCGGAGGAAGGAGGCACACAAAACCATCAAGGGAGGTTCAATCCCTGCCCCATAAAGGCTCCCACTCCCCCAAACTAGCTGCTATGAACTGAATGTCTGTGTTCTCACCAGATTAATAGGTTGATGTTCTAACCCTCAGTGTGATGGCATTTGAAGATGTGGCCTCGGGGAAGTAATTAGGCTTAGATGAGATCAAGAGAGTGTGGCACCCTCATGTGGTTAGTGTCCTTATAAGAAGAAACACCAGAGTTTGCTTTATTCTTGTTTCCATGTGCATGCTATGAAAAGGGCCATGGAGCACACAGTGAAGGGGCCGCCATCAGCAAGCTGGGAAGAGAGCCCTCATCTGAACCCAACCATGCTCCCACTCTGATCTTGAACTTCTAGCCTCCAGACCTGTGAGAAAATAAATTTCTGTTGTTTGAGCCACCCTCTCTGGTATTTTATTTTTGAAACCTGACCAGATCAAAACATTAATTCATCTTTCCTCCTTAATCATAAGGATCCTCTTGGCTTTGGGGACAAAAGATATCCCTCCTTTCCTTCCATCTTTAGGAACATTTCATTCTTTCAAAAGACAAAATTCTTTTCCCTTCTGGATCCTCATGTTATATATGAGAGGGTGAGGATGTAGTTGTGGGAAGAACACTTCTCAGCTAGCCTTATGGCGAGTTTGCGTGTTGGTGGTCTTTTCAACTTATTCCCAGCTAGGCAGCTTTGTCCCCCAGTTCAGCACTTGATACAAAAGTTCATACTGTTATATTAATTATTGGATCTTCGTGAACTTAGGCCAGTCATATAACTGCTCTGTTTCTTCACTTTTATTTTTATTTTTTAAAATATTTTATTTATTTGAGAAAGAGAGCAAGCACAAGCATGCATGGGGGACAGGGGGAGGAGCAGAGGGAGAGGGAGAAGACTTCCCCCTGAGCAGGGAACCTCATGCTGGTCTCGATTGCAAGATCCTAGGATCATGACCTGAGCTGAAGGCAAATGCTTAACCTACTGAGCCACCCAGGTGCCCCATCTTCACTTTTTAAATATAAGTTGTTTGAGTAAGTGAATGATAGTCTGATATATAATAGACAATAAATATCCTTTAATGAGTCTGAAATAATGAATTGACAGACTTTGTTAAAAGATGCACTTAGTCATTAAGAGGAAAATGTGGTCAAAAAGGCTATAATTCTCAGGGAAGTTGTCTTTAAGTTAATAGGTACAAGCTAAGTTTGGGAAGTCAGTAAAGGCAAATAAACATGATTTCATTACTTTCCTAATCTTTGGAAAATGAGGAGTCTTGTCTCAAAACAGGAGAGCCAATATTAATAAATCAAATTATAATCCCACATTTACTGAGAGGACACCATGAGAGAGGCCAGGTACTAAGCTCTAACATATCTGTAATCCTCCCAACCACCCTGAGGTTGGGTAGGTACCATTAGTGTTAGGAGTTGAAGTGTATCTCTGCAAAATTCATTTATGAAAGTCCTAATGTCCAGTACCTCAGAATGTGACTTATTTGGAGATAGCGTATTTACAGAGAAATTAAGTTAAAATGAAGTCATGGGGGGGGGTCTTAACCCAATATAATTGGTGTCATAATAAAAAAGTTAAATTTGGACAGACAGGAACACAGAGAAGATACCATGTGAAGATAAAGGTAGTTACTGGGGTGATGTTCTTGGAAGCTAAGGAATGCCAAAGATTGCCAGCAACCCACCGGAAGCTAAGGGAGATAATGGAACAGATCCTCACAACCCTCAAAAGGAGACCACCCTGCCAGCACCTTCATCTTGGATTTCCAGACTCCAGAACTGTGAGATAATCCATTACTGTTATTTAAGCCACCCAGTTTATGAAACTTTGTTAATAAAGCCCTGCAAACTAATACAATTAATATCCCTATTTTATTAATGAGGAAACTGGGTCTAAGAACTCATTAACAGGGAGTATAGCAGCCTTACTCCAAGGTGGTCCCCATGACCCCTACCTCTTCATGTTCATTCTCTTATGATCCCTACTCCTTGAATATGGGTGACACCTGCAATTTACTTCTAGCCAATAGAATAAGACAAGGATGATGGCACTTCCACAATTGATTATCCGTACTGGATTATGTTATCTAAGATTGTAACATCTGTTTTATCAAGAGGCCCTCTGTCTTTTCCTCACTTTGAAAAAGCAAGAGGAAGACCCAACTCGGCCATGCCTAGACCCTTGAATACTGAAGCTGAGGTAATAAATGTGTTTTACTTCAAGGCACTTTTAATTACTTTTGAGTTTGTGACATATATTTTTTTCCAGCACTAGGTGACTAATACAGGTGGCGTTGCCTCCTTAAAACTGCTGGAAGACAAAGTTCATCTAAGTTTTTTTGCATAGGGACTGAAAGGATATTCTAGAGTTTTTTTAAAATGTTTTTTTGAAACTAGTAATTTAGGATTGGAGTGTTCTTTTTTCCCCCTTTGTCTCTCTCACAGACTATGATGTAAAGATGTAAAGACTATAATGAAATAAGGATTCTAGATTTACAGTTAGAAAACTTTATTTTTTAAGCCCCTTCACTGCTACTTATGTGACAGTGGGACTTTGGATAAATTTCTTATAATTTTGTCTCCTTTGTATAAAAGTGGGTTAATATTGTATGTGAAAGAACTTAGTATGAGGCATGGTATATAGTGGGTATTAATAAATGCTTATTCTTTTCTACTTCTCTACTTCCTTTCACTCACTCACTGAGCTAAATGGGCTATGAGTATTAGCGAGAAGTTCCACATAAGGCAAATGGGTCAATGATCTTTGGGTGGTTTGAGGCGGTGGTTAAACTTCCAGCACCTACACAAGATTCAAGGTGAAAGACATTCAGGGATTCAAACCAGAAGATGGGTCCTATAGATCTCTTTGAAGTTATATAAATGTAGGCACACTGATTTTCTCTGTAGTTCAGGAAAGATTTTTCACAGTTGTTCCAGAAGAACTAAATAAGGACATTTTGTTCATTTGTGAGAGTATGCAATTGGTCAAGCAGTCATTAGGATTGGAGTGTTCTATCTCTTTTTCCCCTTCATCTCTCTCACAAATAAATACAGCATGTGGCCTGGAATCAGGGAGCAGGTAAGTTCAGACCTTGAATAAGTTGGACCATAAGTGAGTTAATTAACAAGTGACACAAGGCATTGAGCCTTGTTTTAGGAACGTTACAATTTACAACACATTATCATATATCTTATATAGTGCCATGGCATTATTTTGAGATTCTTCAAATCTGTGGTCTATAAAATACATGTTTATAGCTCACTCTCAGCTGCCACTTTGTGTTTTATATATATACAGATAGATATACTATATATATATAGTATACTATATATAGTATCTTGTGTATCTATATTGTATCTATTATTTTTCACAAGTAATACTGTCAATTTACTGGTCTAACTACCTTAGGGCTATACATTCTGTAATGAACTTGGTGTCATTTTAACTGTATAGCAATAATGAAGCGAAACTGATAGTTTTGGGCTTGAGGTTGGTAGACAGTAGAGCAACTCTTGTGACAGATACTAAAAACTTAGGGAGTTGATGCCCCAGGAGGGCTGAAATTATAAGGATGTCCTTCCAAGATCTGAACTCGGAGGTAAGTAAAAGAGACGACCTAGAAAGAGCACCCAGTCTCAGTGAAGGAGACTGGTCATCCCCAACATTTCTTTACAGGAGGGAGTGAGGATTATGGTCGTGGGGCAGAAGTAATTGGCAGAGGACTTGTTTTGAAGCTGTGTGGGCATAGTGATTTATATTACATTGAAAAGAATCACTTGTCTACACTAAAGACTGGTGATTGGGAGGAAATGGAGACCTAGTGTCTAGAAAATTTCTCTCTTGTTAGCATTCTTTTACAGGCCACGTAACCTTTAGCAACTCTCAGTTCTCTCATTTGTACAATGAGGATAATAATAGTCTATAGCTTATAGGATTGTTATAAATTAAAGCAATGTAAATTAGATGCTTAGCATGATACATGGTCTATAGTAATTTCTCAATAAATTGTACTTTTAAAATTTGTTATTGATCAAGAATCTAAGAAGTGGTAGTTGATCATATGAGCCATGACTACGTGTACACAGAACTAAACATCATACTTGGGAACTTACCATTTTCTCCCTGAAGAATTTTATATTTTCTTATGGATAAAAGTGGCCTTATATGCCCAGTTATGTACAAGAAATCATTGTCAGTAGCTGGCAATATACAGGTATACTTTGTTTCAACATGAGGCATGTGTTTTGGAAGATGACAGAGATGTTTACTTTTATTTTAGCCAGTCTAGAGACATTCTCTTTCTGATTTTGTTAATGGAATCTGATGCTTTGTTGGTTTCCCATCAAAATGAGGCAGATTTCAAGTTCCCATTTATTTTTAAAGGCCCACTTATGTATTTTGTCTTTTTTTATACATCTACAAAATCTAGTTTTCGAAAAGTGCACATGTGCATAATATTGAGCTAAAACCATCCATCACATAAGTGATACTTAGAAGATAAACAAAACACATTAACACTTAAACAAAAGTGAGTTTTGCCCCATCACGTTACCTACTTCTGATAGAAGAACAGTGAGAAAGAGG
The DNA here is from genome assembly GCF_017311325.1 of Ursus maritimus. Classification (NCBI taxonomy): domain Eukaryota; kingdom Metazoa; phylum Chordata; class Mammalia; order Carnivora; family Ursidae; genus Ursus; species Ursus maritimus. The sequence continues at coordinate 58,112,650 of NW_024426996.1, forward strand.
CACTGAACAAAAATACCTATCGGGAAACATGATTGAACCTGCAGTAAAACTGGATTCCTGTGATGGGGAAATGTTTTATAATGAGGTGTGACTGAATTAAACACCTGGTGGTTGCAATATCAAATTAAATCACCCCTTTTGAACTCAATTTCACTTATGAAGTAACTGTATTTTTTTTTAAACACACAGTGAAAATAAACTCATCAACCATAATGGTGCTAAAGTGCTGCTAAGGTAAGGGGAAGTTGGTTTCAAAAAGGCCACATTATCATCTCTTCCTAATTAATAAGGCCACGTTCCATCTTCATGTTTATTAATCTCCATAAATTAATTTTGGTAAACCGTTTCATAATATCTGTCTTTACTCACATACTTCCAAGTGTGAATTACCAGTTTATATGGGATTCCTTCTTCTACTCAGTCTCTCTCTCTCTTTTTTTTTAAGATTTTATTTATTTATTTGACAGAGAGACAACTGGAGAGGGAGCACTAGCAGGGGGAGTGGGAGAGGGAGAAGCAGACTTCCCACTGAGCAGGGAGCCAGACATGGGGCTTGATTCCAGCACCCTGGGATCATGATCTGAGTCAAAGGCAGATGCTTAACAACTGAGCCACCCAGGCACCGCCTACTCAGTTTCTTTTAATGGATAGGTGTCTTAGTCCATTTGAGCTGCTAGAATAGAATACCAAAGACTGGGTGGCTTATGCACAGCAGAAATTATTTCCTATGGATCTGGAGGCTAGAAAGTCCAAGTTCAAAGCAGTAGCAGATTCAGTGTCTGGTGGATAAGAGCCTACCTACTTCCTGGTTCATAGATGGCCATCCTTACTTTGTGTGCTTACATGGCAGAAGGGGCTAGGGAGTTCTCTGGGGTCTCTTTCATAAGGCACTAATCCCATTCATGACAGTTCTACTCTCTTGACATAATCTGCTCCCCTTCCTCTTCATACCATCTCATTGGGGGGGGGCGGTTAGGATACCAATGTGTGAATTTAGAGGTTGTGGCATAACCATTCAGTCCATAATAATAGATGATCAAGATTATAATAATCATAACAAGCAGTACTACTATGAATAATTATAGCTACCATCTATTAAATGCTTTCTTTATAACAGGTATCATCCTAGAGCTGTATATACATGAATTCATTTCATAAGGAAGACTGTACATGTTGGTTACCTTTTCAAGGTTAATAAAAACTCCAACTCCCTAAACCTACCCTCAACTCCTCAGCATAATGTAAGATCATCTGGCCGCCAAGAATAACAGTATTTCCTGAGATGACTGTGTTCTTTTCCACCTCTGAGCTTTGGCCTAGGCTGAGAACTCTATTTTCTCACTTCAATTTTAATAATTTCTTAGAACTGGTTTTAGATATCGCTCTCTTTAGGGAGACTTCTTTAATCTTGTAAAATTATAATGCAACTTCTTTGAACCGACATAGTGGATACTTTGCCCCATCATAGCACTTACCAGGTTGGAAATCTTCTGGCATATGTTATGCTCTTTGATAATAGAGACTACAGCTTTTTTATCATTTGTAGCAAAGTGCCAGGGCACAGTGGATAGCCAATATATATTTGCTTAAACAATGAACAATTAGATTTATGACTTTTGTAATCCCATTTAGATTATTTTGCAAATAATTCCTAGGTTACGAAACACAACACAGATTGGAAAGGGAGTGAGTATAGCAGGGCAGGAATATTCAGTCATTAATGAACAATTTGCTTCTTGTGAAAATCCTAGGTAGGTTCAAGAAAGGGTAAGGAAATAGATCCCAGCATCAGACAGTTAATTCTAAGGATATTGACTTTAAAATGTCCTTAGTCAGGGTTTTATTTTGCCCTTCAGTTATTGAGGGATTTTTAAGTCCATTTAAAAAGAATTGCCAAAAACGTATCAGTAGGAGTGGTTTAAAGCTAATGGTAAGAAATTGGATGAACAAAAGCCAGAAACAAAGAACAACTTCAAAATAAAATAAAAATGCAAAATGATAATCTGCGCTCCTTGGGCCTGTTGAATGAGCAGTCAAACTGCTTCCATTTCTGCAAGATATATTTATCAGTTTTGTAAGAGCGAAGTAATGTTAAAACTAACTTTAAACTTCCTTGTTTTTAATGGGTTTTTGATGATTAATAATACCTCTTGTTTGAATGCTTTGAGGACTGATATTTAAATAGGAATCAAGTAGTGTTTAAATAGCAAACAAATTCTGTGAATATTTAATCTATGGCTTTCAGAAATCAAATATAGAAATAACCATATATATTTTTTGAAATAAATATTGAACACAAATCAAAATGATGTGTGCTGTAAATGGCATGTATTATTTATAGGATCGATTACAATCAGAAGTATTACATATGCACGTATATCAATTACGTTAAATAGATTTCAGATATTTAATGACTCAAGACTTTCATAGCAGCCTCAGAACTAATTATAAAATGAACAAGCTATTATCCATCTTTCTAGATGTTTCTGAAATATCTTTGCATATTTAGCATTGTTTTGAGCAAGATGTTGTATATTAGTTTTATACATTTGATAGCAAATTAAATTTATTAATCAAATAGATTTGCATTCATTTTGTCACTAAATCATACCTAGAATGACTCAACTGTAGAATTATATAAAGGAATTTCCTCAAGATGACTGAGACATCGAGCCTCTGGTTCTGTCGAAATACTAATGCTTTGAAAGTCTTAGTAGCTTGCTTATTCTACATGTATGTTGTGTTCATATTTCGGATGATTCATACTGGGACTATGATCAATACTGATTAAAACAAAGTAAAATTTGTTTTTTTTTTTCTAACAGGAAAAAAGAACAAATACAAAACTATTCTTTTTAGACTGGAAGTTGCTGTTTATGTTTACCTTTTAAATAAAAAGTTGTTACCTTTTTAAAAAATAGTATTGAAATGTAAGGTCTTCATCATTCTTCCTTCTTTGTGTTCCTGTGATTGGTGTTAGGAGATCATTGCTGTGGTGGTTAAAAATGTGAGCTTTGTTAATGGTGTCTGACATACTGCATGTGCTTAAGAAGTATTTGTTGAATGGATGGATATTCAAATATCTCCCTCCCACTTATTATCTGTGTAAAGTTGGGCAAATACTTGATCTTTCTAAGCTCCAGTTTCTTTTGGAAAATGAGGATAATTGTTGTGATGCTTAATGATCTATTATATTTGGGAAGTGCTTACATTTTTGAAATTTTCTTTCTTGTCACTATTTCCCTGTGGTCCCAGGCCCTTGTCTTAATATGAGTCCTGAAAGCGGGGAGTTTCTCTATGGAGAAGAAACTCTGTATCATGGCACAGTTTGCTGGTGGTAAAGCCTTCTAGAAGCAACTGGCTATAAGCCATCCTTATATGAATGTGCCTCTCTTCAAAGGGTGAATCACTCTCGACACTCCATGAAATCAAGCATATTTTGATTATAAACTTCCTCTCCAAAGCTTACTGTGAGAAATGACTCAAGATTTCCAAAGAACTGAGCCTCTAGAGTGGCTTTACCAGCTTGCATTCCCACCAACAGTGTAAGAGGGTTCCCCTTTCTCCACATCCTTGCCAACACTTGTTGTTTCCTGTCTTGTTAACTTTTGCCATTCTAACTGGTGTAAGGTCATTGTGGTTTTGATTTGTATTTCCCTGATGGCTAGTGATGTTGAATATTTTTTCATTTGTCTGTTAGCCGTATGTATGTCTTCTGTGGAGAAGTGTCTGTTCATGTCTTCTGCCCATTTATTGACCTCATTATTTGTTTCTTGGATGTTGAATTTGAGAAGTCCTTTATAGATCTTGGATACCAGCCCTGTACCTGAAATGTCATTTGCAAATATCTTCTCCCATTCCATGGGTTGCCTCTTAGTTTTGTTGAATGTTTCCTTTGCTGTGCAAAAGCTTTTTATCTTGATAAACTCCCAAAAGTTCACTTTCGCTTTTGTTTCCTTTGCCTTTAGAGACATGGCTGGAAAGAGGTTGCTGTGACCAATGTTGAAGAGGTTTCTGCCTATGTTCTCCTCTAGGATTTTGATGGATTCCTGTCTCATATTTAGGTCTTTCATCCCTTTTGAGTTTATCTTTGTGTATGGTGTAAGAGAATGGTCCATTTTCATTCTCTGCATGTGACTGTCCAATTTTCCCAGCACCATTTATTGAAGAGACTTTTTTTTCCTGGATATTCTTTCCTGCTTTATTGAAGATTAGTTGACCATAGAGTTGAGGGTCCATTTCTGGGGTCTGTATTCTGGTCCATTGATCTATGTGTCTGTTTTAGTGCCAATACCATGCTGTCTTTATGATCACAGCTTTGTAATATAGCTTAAAGTCAGGCATTGTGATACCCCCACCTTTGGTTTTCTTTTTCAACAATCCCCTGGTGATTCAGGGTCTTTTCTTGATCCATACAAATAAATCTTAGCATTGTTTGTTCCAGCTCTGTGAAAAATGTCAATGGTATTTTGATAGGGATTGCAAGCTGGTACAGCCACTCTGGAAAACAGTATGGAGGTTCCTCAGACATTAAAAATAGAGCTACCCTACAACCCAGCAATTGCACTACTGGGTACTTACCCCAAAGATACAGATGTAGTGAAAAGAAGGGGCACATGCACCCTGATGTTCATAGCAGCAATGTCCACAATAGCCAAACGGTGGAAGGAGCCAAGATGTCCTTCAACAGATGAATGGATAAAAAAGATGTGATTCATATATACAATGGAACACTACTCAGCCATCAGAAAGGATGAATATCCACCATTTGCATCAACATGGATGGAGCTGGAGGGGAGTATGCTAAGTGAAATAAGTCAAGCAGAAAAAGACAATTATCATATGGTTTCACTCATATGTGGAACATAAGGAATAGCATGGAGGACCACAGGGAAAGGGAGGGAAAGCTGAATGGGAAGAAATCAGAGAGGAACACAAACCATGAGAGGCTCTGGACTCTGGGAAACAAACTGAGGGTTACAGAAGGGAGGGGTGGGGGATGGGGTAACTGGGTGATAGGTGTTAAGGAGGGCATGTGTATTGATGAGCACTGGTGTTAAATGCAACTAATGGAATCATCGAACACTACATTAAAACTAATGATGTACTATATGCTGGCTAATTGAACTTAAAAAAAAAAAAAAGGAAGAACTGAGCCTCTAGGGGCGCTCTGTGGAATGGATGGAAAATCTAGCCAGTTGGTTTATTTGACAAAAAAATTATGTAAAATAGGGCCAAAAATATTACAGTCATGTCAAAAGATATCCAAGTGCCATGCCAAAATATTACCTAACCTGTACAATGATGAGAAACATTTTCTTGTTAAACACAGATTTCTTAATCCTATTGCTGAATATCACCAATAAAATAAATTGAAGGATGCCCTGGCAAATGGTAAACTAAGGTCAGATTCAGGTAGTTTTGATAGTTCTCTTTCTCCAACATCATTTATATTAAAATTTTCATGCAGACATGAGGAATACAATATTAAGGTAGTTACAATATTCCTGTATTTAAGTTTCAGTAGTTCATTTTAAAACAACTATAAATCTGTCAATTTTTTTTTCTGGAAATGATAGCATTTAGCGTTTTTTTTTAATGAGGTAGATCCTTAGTCATTACTACTAAAAGCAGACGTTCCTCCCTCTCACTATATTTTATTGGATTGTTCTATAAGCAAGTTCATTTTCCCAAAGTTGCTTAACTTCCCTGCTTTTCATATAAATCTATTATTTAAAAAACTGTAAACAATTTAAAATGTGTTAAATATAGCACCAGTCCCATAGAAAATGCCCAAGACATAGATGTTTGAGTTATTATATAACTGTGATAAGACAACTGGCCATGGTTAAGAATTTAATTGGATGGTATGAACAGAATTTGCTTTCTTAGGCAGTTAATCCACCAAGGTGGGAATAAACACTAAAACGCTTAAATGAAAAGAACCCATCTTAAAAAAAAAAAAAGAACCCATGTGTTTTCTTGGCATTGCATGGATTCTGTGTGGTTTTGGGTCACTCCAAATTTTCTGAATCAGTTTTATCTTTGCTAGTAATGGAGAAACTGACTTGGGTGAGGTCAAAGTACCCACACAAAATTGAAGGCCTTATTCAGAAATGTGGTTTCCCCTTAAGGTAAAGGCATGTCTTTCCTGTATCTATAGATGATCTAGCAATTGCTGAGCTGCCATTTATTGTGGGAATAATTTTACATACTTGACAGTATCTGATTCACAATTCATTTTTAAACAAATATCTGCCTTCGTCTATGAGGATCACAAATCTCAGAAAAGAAATAGCTGCCCCAAAGTCACACTGATGATGAGAGAGAAAGTTAAGCACTGAGCCAAGGTGTATGCAGTCCAAGCCTATGTGCGTTAGTGATGGTGCTGCACATCATGGCTAATTCACAAGTGTTTCTTAGACTATAAGCTCAGACTCCCTTTTGCCGGCTCATTGCAGAATGCCTATGCGTAATGAAATTCTCCATATAGCTCTTACAAATGAGTGTTTCAGTGCCACATAATCTCTGTGTGAAAAGGGCATGGAGGTATTTTTTTTTCCTCTTCTTTTTGATACCTCAATAGAATAACTCAAAAAAGAGGGTTAAAATGTCTTGGATTCCATACCTCTTCTTTTAGCAGAAAGCTAGTATCTTAAAAATTGAGAAATATTTTAAGTAATTATTAGATCCCCCCCCCCCCCCCCCCGTATTTGTGCTTCAAATTTTCAAGTTTGTTTGTTTTGTTTTGTTTTGCTCTGTTTTGTTTTCAAGTCCTCAAGGTCTCCTAGCACCTTGTTACTCTCCAATAGGCTGAGGACAGCATCAAGGGCATCTTATGAGTGCATTTTAGAAATGCAAAAACTGTTAGGTCCCAACCAGACCTACTGAATCAGCACCTGCTTTTTATCAAGATTCTCAGGTGGTTCATAGGCACATTAGAGTTTGAGACACACTGACTTAGCATGCCATCAGAATGCTTTTAAATAGCCTTGAGAAGCAGGGAGAAGATGCAAGTGTTATAATCTCTCAAGGATCAACACTCACTCTATTTCGATATGCCTGTCCTGCCAAATGGGAACAGAAGCGATTTCGTAAATAATTTGCTGTTAGTCCCACCCTGGTTCTCGGCCTCAGCAATTCCTCTTCCCCTATAGCTGAGGTCACTTGGTTTCCATCTGTATGACTCCCCTCACCTTGCCTCTCATGTCTGGGATCAACCCTTATCTAAGAAAGGAATGGCTTAACAAGTCCAATTTTGTATTCTGTGGCTGAATCTCAAGTCATTGCCAAGTGCTTCTGGTTCCTGCAGTTTATGTAAATTGGCTTCAGCCTGTTCACAACTCCTCTACCTTTTGGCCAGTGGTGACTTGTATCCGTGTCTTTCTCTCATGATTTGTCATTCCCTTTCTTCTTTCTATCCCTTCTGGTGCCTGGTACCTGTTGATCTGTGGTCCTGCCAAGAATTAACCTCTTAAGACTTTCTGGTGTCTCCTGCCTTCTCACACATTCTATTGTTTGGCTTTGATATCCAATTCTGATAAACTACGCAGAGAATAATTTAGTGCTATACTTCTCCCCAAACAGAATAACAAATACAGATAGTGATTTTTATAGTTGTAGTTATTATTGATATCATTTTTAAAAGGTACAGATTAACTATGAACTTGCAAAAATTACATGTCTGACTTTCCTATCACTCTATATTTGGTCAGTTTTTCATGACCCAGAGTTTGATTTTCAAAACAGAACTTAGAAAAATGTGGTAACTTGGGGGTATTTTAGACATTTTATTCAGAATCCACTAAGAGCCGAAGATATTATTAATTCATTATGTGAAATGGAAGTTTTGGCAAAAACAAAATCTATGAAACTTTAGAAAACAAATGATAAAGGTCATTCAGAAAATTACACTTAAAAGATAAAAATTTAGTGTTAGGCCTGTTATTTGAAGGGTTAGGAAATAAAAGCAACCTTTAATCTATGCTGCCTGGCCTTTTTCCTGGCCCAGTGATGTTACCATCTTCAGAACATCCCCTTTTTGATGTGTGTGTCTATCTCAAACTGTCTACAATGAAGAGACAGCACCAGGTTTTCCCAGAAACCTACTTCTGTGCCTGACTTGTCCTTTACTCGATGCTTTAGGACTACCTAAATGCTGCCTGAGGTCTAACATCGTAGAACAAAACGTACTCATTTCTCTCTGTCGTGTTATATTTAATTACTTCTATTGCCAGTGTGGCCTCTAGGATTTACAAAATGCCCTCCTTTTCCATCAAAAACCAGACAAAAACGAAACAAAAAAACCCAAAACAAACCAAACAAAACTCCCTCCACTTCGATTAGCACAAAACTGCATTGCCATCATCCACTTCTCACTGGCTTCTCAGTGTCCGTTTGTTCTGTCTCCAGATAGCTCTGTGTACAGCTTCGAGATATCTAGAATGCCTCCTGCTCAATGTTGCATGCCTGTTTCTTTAGTGAACTTATCAAGTTCTACAAAACAGAAAATCAGCTCAAACTTCTCTACCTTATTAATAAAAAAAGGTTTACAATCGAAGATTTTATGTATGCATGCATGTTGCCGTGTGTTTATGTATCCGTCCGTATGTTTATATCTGTACACACATGTATAGCAAAGTACCTGTTAGTATACAGATCAGTGCATTTTCATAAACTGAATATAATCATCTAACCCGTTCCCAGATCAAAAAAGAGAACGTTTCTGCACGCTCCTTATAACCATTTTGTATTAAGGCTAAAATTTTATTCAGAATTTCCCTTTTCACTGTGCTCAACACCCCTATCAGTCATGATGGCTAGATTAAAAGATTGATTTTTTTTTATCATTCTAATGTCACACATATCCATGCGGCCATTGCAGCTCTACTAAACCTTACCTTTATTCATTATTTGAAATGTTGGGTTTTTTTCCTCATGGTAAGAGGAATGAATGATGGAGAATTACACTCAGGTACCTGAAAGCTTACATTCTTCATATTCTTTTAACCATCTTTCTCTGTATTCTACTCAACCCCCGTATTTCCTTAGAGTTGGCCCAATTTTCTAGCTTACAGCTATAGACATTATCATCCTCAACATAGTGCTATTGATTACATGCCTACTACGTATTAAATGCTGTGTTTGACCCTATAAATCAAACACTACAAATAGGAGATATGGGTTTGACTCAACGCACGTAAAATCACATTGGGAAGATATTATGGGGTTTTTGCTTGAGGCTACTTTTCCCTATTTGTCTGAACTATACTTTCGAAATTGCATTCAGGGGCGCACCTGGGTGGCACAGCGGTTAAGCGTCTGCCTTCGGCTCAGGGCGTGATCCCGGCGTTCTGGGATCGAGCCCCACATCAGGCTCCTCCGCTAGGAGCCTGCTTCTTCCTCTCCCACTCCCCCTGCTTGTGTTCCCTCTCTCGCTGGCTGTCTCTATCTCTGTCGAATAAATAAATAAAATCTTTAAAAAAACAAAACAAAAACAAAACCAAACCAAACAAAAAACAAAACAAAATTGCATTCAGGGCTTGTATGGAGGTTTTCTTACCCACCCTTGAAGTTTCTCTCTTTTTTACAGAATTTTAAGGAATCCAGAAAATATTTCTTATGTCTTCAATTTTTTTATGTGTCATATCTAAAACATTTTGCTTAATCACAGTTCACGAATATTTTCTCCTATATTTCTAAAAGTTTTATAGTTTGGGTTTTGCATTTAGGTGTATGATCATTCTGAGTTGATATTTGCATATGAGATAAGAGTATGAAAATGAGATATGAATAAAAATTCTGATTTTATTTGATTTGCATATGGATATCCAATTTGCCACACCAACTTGTAGAAAAAACTGTCATTTTCCACTGAATTGCCTTTTGCAGTTTTGTCAAAAATCAATCGTTCATATACATGTGGGTCTACTTCTAAACTCTATTTTTGTTGTTGTTGTTTTTTCATCTTTCTGTCTTCATGCCCAAACCACAACTTCTTAATTACTATAGCATTATAATAAGCATTGAAATCATATAATGTTAGTCCTCCAAATTAGTCTTTTTTTAGTTTTTTTTTTTTTAAGATTTTATTTATTTATGTGACAGAGAGACAGCCAGTGAGAGAGGGAACACAAGCAGGGGAGTGGGAGAGGAAGAAGCAAGCTCCCAGCGGAGGAGCCCGATGTGGGACTCGATCCTGAAACGCCGGGATCACGCCCTGAGCCGAAGGCAGATGCTTAAAAGACTGCGCTACTCAGGCGCCCCTAGTTTTTGAGCTATTGTAGGTTCTTTGCACTTCCGACTTCTGTATGCATGTTAGAAACAGTTTGTCAATTTCCACAACAAAGCCTACAGTGATTTTGACAGGGATAACATTGAATCTATACATCACTGGAGAAAATGTTTATCCTAACAATATTAATTCTTTTTTTTTTTTTTTTAAGAGGGGTGAAGGGTCAGAGAGGGGTTGAGAGAGAGAGAGAGAGAGAAAATCTTAAGCAGGCTCACGCCCAGCATGGAACCCGACATGGGGGCTTGATCTTATAGCCCTATGATCAGAACTTGGGCAATATCAAGAGTGAGTCACCCAAACAACTTTATTAAATTAAATCTTTGGAACTATATTTCTTCTATTATTTGGGTCTTTAGTTGATCTCTACAATGTTTTCTTCTTTTCAGTTTATCAGCTTTGTATATCTTTAGTCAGATTTAGGCCTACATATTTCATAGTTTTTGACACCAATGTAAATAGTGTTTTCTTTTTTTTTTTTTTTTTTAGATTTTATTTATTCATTTCACAGAGAGAGAGCGAGCAAGAGAGCACAAGCAGGGGGCAGGGATAGAGGATTAGGGAAAAGCAGACTCCCCACAGAGCCAGACAGGACTCTGAGATCACAATGGGAGCCAAAGTCAGCCGGTTACTCAACTGAGCCACCCAGGTGCCCCTGTAAATAGTGTTTTACTAAAAAAATTCAAATAACATACATAACTTTGTCATATTTTTTAAGGGGTTGCTTTAAGGATTCTAGCATGTAACTTGAACTTATCACAGTCTACTAAGTGATATTATACTTCTCAAAAAGTATATGAATCTTAGAAAAGTATTACTTCCATTTCTCTCTCCTTCCAACCCTCATCTGCTCCACCCCCACCCCAACCAGAAAACAACAAAACCAAACCAAACCCTGGTCACTTTGGCACTTTGTCTTGTGAACTCTAGCTGCCTTGTTCTTTTTGGATTCCAGTTCTGTCTTTTCAATCAATACCACAAGGCTCCACCTGGCTTTTCTCCTTCCACCGTTTTAGGGAAATGTCTTGATAATCATGGGGTTTAACCTCATTGGTTTTCTTTTCTTTTCTTTCTTTTTTTTTTTAATGATATGTTAGTCACCATACAGTACATCATTAGTTTTGGATGTAGTGTTCCATGAGTCATTGTTTGCGTATAACACCCAGTGCTCCATGCAATACGTGCCCTCCTTAATACCCTTCACTGGGCAAGCCCATCCCCCAACCCCTCTCCTCTAAAACCCTCAGTTTGTTTCCCATAACCTCATAGGTTTTCTGCAGTAGGCTCAATAATTAGTCTGCCAACATGTTTACATCCTAATCTCCAGAACCTGTGAGTGTTACCTGATGTAGCAAAAGGGACTTTGCAGGTTTAATTGATTTAAAAGTCAGTGTTGCAATGTCGAGATTAGTTTATTTTACCCAGGAGGGCCCGATGTAATCACAATGCTCCATATAGGAGGAAGGGAAAGAAGCTTCAGAGTCAGAGGAGAAGGCAGTGAAACGTTGGAAGCAGAGAAGGTAGTGAAACACTTTGAAGGTAAAGTCAGGGGCCACAGCCAAGGAATGCTGGTGACCACTGGAAGCTGAAAAAAGCAAGGAAATGCAGCATTCTCCGTGCAACCTCTGTAAGGAATCAGCCCTCATTTTAATCCGGTGAAATTAATCTTGGACTTCTGATCTCCAAAACTGTAAGAGAATGCATTTTTATTGTTTTAGGCCCCAATGTTTGTGGTAATTTATTATAGCAGTGACAGGAGGCTAATACATTTCACATCTTTCAAGGGTCACTGTCTTTTGATGGCTGATGTCCAATGCCTAAAACGCCATCATTTTATATCCTGTGTTTGCTTTTGGCTACTCCAGGATGGAGGGTAAATGTGGTTTCTGTTATGCCATCTGTACTGAAAGTGGAAATCCAAATATGTTTTTGCAATTTTCAGGGAATAAAACAGGAACAATTCTTCAATTCTTTGAAGATCCATGCATGGAATTTCTTGTTTGAGGGATCAAAGTTACTTTAGTATTCTGAAGTGTATGAATTTTGTGCAGTTGATGAATTGACAGTAGGGAAGATGAATAGCATAAAGATGGTATCTTCATCTAATAGAAAAAGAGAAGCATTCCCACCGCTGTTTAGTGAAAGTAGTTTCCGATGGTGGAAAGGTGAAGAGCTTTGGAGTCAGACCTCAGCTTAATTTCTTGATTTTATTTCTCTGTGAGTGAGGCAAGACCATAACTACTCTGAGGCTTGATTTTTGCTATTTATAAAATAGGGATAAATGTTCTGTGATTGTTACAAATTGTGAATGTAAAGGACTTAGCCTGGTGTCTGGCACATAGTAAGAGCTTGATATAATGTGAATCTCCTGATTCATGATTTCTTCTAATAAGAAAGTTGAAGCATTAGACAACAGAGGAATTCCGGGAGCTGGCTATCAGCTGCTCTTAAAAAGTGAGCAGGGTCTATCTTATGGTTTGCCTCTCTCTCTCTCTCTTGATCCCTTTGCTCATTAGTAGTGTTTCTTAAATTCCACGTATGAGTGAAATCATGTTGTATTTGTGTTTCTCTGACTGGCTTATTTCACTTAGCATAATACGGTTTAGCTCCATCTAGGTTTTTGCAAAGGCTGAGATTTTGTACCTTTTCTTTTTTCCCCTCACATCTAGGGAGGGGTGGTGTGTTGGGGGATGGGTTAAACAGGTGATGTGATTAAGGAGTGAGCTTCTGCATTAAGCACTGGGTGTTTTCTGGAAGTGTTGAATCACTATATTATACAAATGAAACTAATATTATGCTGTATGATAACTGGAATAAAAGTGAAACCTTAAAAAAAGTGAGCATGGAGGGGGACAGGGTAATTAGATGCACTGGGACACTTGCAAGGGGCCCTTGAATGAAAACTGCATTGTTAAGGAAGCTCTGGTCAACCTCTGTGAGGTAAGTGATATTCTGTAAAGTTGAGACTTCAGGTGTTTGTAAGAGTTTTTCAAATTGGAGCTATCTTTTCGTTTTGAGGCTGGGCTAGAATTGAGCCAAAACTGAGAGCCAAAAGTCTTTTGTTCCAAAGGAAATGCTTAGAATGATTTGGTTAATTAACTTCAAAGTAAATCCAAAACGGTTTGACCTGATCCAGCCCCCTGATGGAGTCCCCTTCTCCCTAGTGAGCTCTGGGCCTCACATAAAAGGAAAACGGCGTATACTGGACTGAACGCCCAGCACTGATAATTTTAGCTCTTGAGCCACAGAACTTCACACAAACTGTACCTTTCATCCCGAGGTCCCTTCTCCCATCCTCTGACCTCAGCTCTGCCCATCTGCCACTGAGCCATTGCTTTTTATCTAATGCTTGCCTCTGTCTTTCTACACATGTTGATCCCCTTGGTAACTTTCTGCCTATGTCTGTCCAGGGACTTCTCCTGTCCTTTAGAACTTTCCTGAAATCAAACGAGGAACTCACATAAAGGTTAACTTACAGAATTAGATAAAATTGAAATTTCATGTCCTATAACTTCCCTACGATCTAAAAATTATATGTTGTACTGACTTAGAGGTGAGCTGTGTGGTTTGAACCCTTGCCCATTAGTTTTTAGCTGTGTAACTTTGGGAAAGTCACTTAATGTTTCTTAGCATTAGCTCTCTGATATGGAAAACAGATAATTACGGTATCTCCTTCATCAAATATCTGTAAGAATTAAATGGCTAATATATGTAAAAGAACTTATAACTGTGTCTGGTGCATAATAAGTGCTAGACAAATTTATAATTATTAGTATTTCAAAATGTATGCAAATATATTTTGACGCTTCTTAAAAACTACATTCTGCATGTATTACAGTGCAAATTTACATTTAAAATATTAAAACATTAAAAAAAATTTACTGAATTTTGGGATTCTTTACTCATGAAAGCCTAGATATGTTACCCATGTAATAACTCCTTTTTTGGGACTTAATCACCTGGGTGGCTCAGTTAAGCATCTGCCCTTGGCTCAGGTCATGATCCCAGAGGGCTGGGATCTGGTCCCACATGGGGCTCCTTGCTCAGCAGAAAGCCTGCTTCTCCCTCTTCCTGCAACTCTCCCTGCTTGTGCACTCGCGTGCTCTCTCTTTCTCTCGAATAAATAAATAAAATCGAGGGAGAGCGAGCAAGAGCGCAAGCACAAGCAGCAGACAGAGGGGCTGGGAGGGGCAGAGGAAAAGAGAATCTGAAGTAGACTCTGAGCTGAGCAGGGGGCCTGAAGTGGGGTTTGGTTCCATGACCCTGAGATCATGACCTGAGCTGAAACCAAGAGTTGGACACTTAACCAACCAACTGAGCCACCCAGGCGCCCCTCCCCTTTGTTTTTTAAAAGATTTTATTTATTTATTTATTTTAGAAAGCTTGAGAGCTTGAGGGGGGGAGGGGGAGGGAAAATGGGGGAGGGGGGATGGGGTGGGGTGAATAGCCATATAATGAATCCTTTGATGCCATCATGACCTCAGAATCACAGAACTAGTGGCCATTACAGAACTGTATTTGTAAACTCAGTGCCCTGTAATACAAACAGCCATGGGGTCAGACAATTTATGACTTTTGAAGCGCTGGTTTGTATTATTTAATCCACTAAGATAGAAGTAAGTGCCCATAGGAATAGGCCTTATAAAAGTATATGTTGTTTAGTTGTAAATGAAGATTCCAGAAAAGATCTAGGACTATTCAAAATGTAATATACCTGCAAATCACCTAGGGAGCTTGTGAAAATGCAGATTCTGAATTGAAACGTCTGTCTTTTTTTTAGGGGAGGGAGGGGCAGAAGGAGAGAGAGGATCTTAGGCAGGCTCCAAGCCCAGTGTGGAGCCCGATGCAGGGCTGGATCTTATGACCCTGAGATCATAACCTGAGCTGAAATCACGAGTTGGACGCTCAGCCAACTGAGCCACCCAGATGCTTTGAATCAAAGTCTTGAGTGGGGCCTGAACTGCTGTAGTCAGAGCAAGTTCCCAGGTGGTGTGTTCTTGATGCTGCTGCTTGAGCTACGCTGGGGCTCTCAAGGTTATCAGATGTGGAGGACCAGAGGCATGAGAGGCTAATAATCGAAGCTCATTAGCTATTTTGATGTCCGCTATTGGTCACCACGCACATCTCTTACATACGTTTGAGATGAACATATTCTGTGCTTTTGAACTTCTTTATAAATTTTTATTAGTAAAATATATCTCTGGGATGTCCTGTTTCTCTTAACGTTGATTTCATCCCATCCATCATTTTCCTTATATGGCATATTCTGTTAGAACTAGACTACCACATGCATATCCATGAGGAATTAAAGATAAAGTTGGCAATCTTCTGTTGATTTTTGTATGGTCATAACATGAAAATACTGAGGTGAAAATCTGATAATTTTAGAAATTATTAAAATGATTGCCTATAACATACCCATGTTTATGTCCTCTCTTCTGATTAACAGATCAGATCTGTTACTATAGATAGTAATATGATCATATGTATGCTCTCTAAAAAACAATAAAAACAAAATTGGCTGAGGAAATATCTGAGCCCCTCAAAATCTCCGAAAATTTAATAACTATAATTAGAAAAAATCACTAACATTGGAATTTCTGTATTTTAAGGCAAAAGATTTTGAGGAATAATAACCTTCCAATTAAGGTTAATTTTTAACTGAAAAATATGTACCAAATATTCCTTCTATAGAAGAGAATCAAATGTCCCTTTGCAGTATAATTCTAAGAATAATTACTTTTGAAAAATTCACTTCTCATCTTTTTAATGAATAATTTATTTACCTCATATGGGCAAACATTCCACTTCCAAAAGATCTTGTTTTTATCCAGCTCACATTGGTGTTGGGTCTGTTTATCCACTGTTCTTCAGACTTTTGATTTTGCTTAAAGTTAAGATTTAAGATATTCTGTCCTAATGAAACACTGCCTAAGGTTTACAATGCTGTACACTAATAGAAATTTATTTTCAGTAGATGGTTTTAAACTAAAATAAAATGATGGGTTTATTTCTTCAGAAAAGTACTTTGCTTTTTACAGAATTTAATTTCATTAACCGTTATTTCTAATTACTGGAGAATTTTACATTTGGGTCTGACTACCTTTATATACTGTTACCTCTTGCAGTGTTTATGACAAGGTTGAATGTTACCATGGAAATCATTGTGCTACCGCAAATTTTACATTCTAATTTTGATGTAATATTAAGATGATTATGGATTATAGTTCAAAATTTAAAAGATTTAGTAATAAGATGACAAGGAATAAAATTTTAAACACTCAAAGGTTAACAGATTTATGTTACAATGTGAACATTTCCAAGGTTCTTTGCTCTGTTATGAATATATTCATTAGAAGGAATAATGTAGTTTAATAACCTTTAAATATATGAAGTTGTCATTTTATTACCAATTAAGCTCAAAAATGATTTCTTCAATGGGAGAAGATTGGGTTTACTATCTTTATAAATGGAATCAATTAGGTCAAATAAGTATAAAGTCACTTGCCATCTTATAAGATTTATAAAATCCATATTCTTGATTGCATCAAACTGGTGACTTTCCAGATACCTCTAATTCATTTAATGTGAATTCATTTTGCTTCTAACAAGTGCCTGAAGGATGCAAGTGGCTACAATAGATGTGATTTGTCTGCATTTTAATTATCTGAAGGACAGTGATCTGGTTATAGTGATATAGAGTAGGAGTTGCCCATTGCTCTGCTAATTTCAAGAGTTCATTGAAATGAGTTATTTTAGCTTCAAAGAGAGAGACACTCTCAATATCAGAAAGGCAGAAACCCTAGTGAGCTAGTCAAATGCTAGCTCTTGGATAGTAGATTGTTTTCCCATATGTTATTTTTGGAGGAAGGAGGGAATCTTTAAATAACTCTTTATCGAACCAGCATTTTGACTTCATCATCTCATTCAGCTCTCTGCTAAAACTCCACATCTTAAGACCGCTTCCCCTGAACGGTCTATGTAAAACAGCAATTCCCAACCCCTGGTATTTACACAACATTTTCCTTCAAAGCTCTGCTTAACATTTAGGATTGTGTATCTTCTGTTTTAAAAAAAATTCTAGAATATAGTTTCAGTATTCTAATACACCCACTGGAATACAATTTTCATGAGGGCAGAGGCCTTATCATTGCTGACCTAACATGTGGAATGATAGCTGGTAAATAGTAGGTGTTCAATAAATGTTCTCTAGTGAATAAATATATTACTGCAGGTGTTGCTATGCAGCAAAGTATCCAACTAACATATTTGACACCATTCTTAGAGTTATGGGGAGGATCAGAATTGTTTTTTAAAGGATGACAACGTAGAGAAGGGGCAAGTTCATTGCGTGAAATAGAGCCTGGGTTCACTTTCTCAGGAGTTTGTTTTTAATTTTATTTCTTGATTTCTAATTTTGTCTTTCTTTACATATTTTCTCCCACACCAGCCTCCTGTTTGCAATTCAAAATGGATTGATAAATAGTGAAATGGATACAACCAAAATAAATGAATCTTTATTGTATAACTGCTAAGGTTTCACAAATGGTAACAGCAAGAAATGAGAGAAACAGATAAAAGAACATAAGTGAGGTAGTTCTAGGAACATTTAATTCTCATTTCTTTACCCGATATGTAACATTTGGGAAACACTTTTAGTAGACTGTCTTGTTGTTTATATTCAAATCGCTGTTGCCAGAAAAAAAGATGAACTTTTCAGAGTGCTGTATTTTTTTAATTAAAACTTAGTTTAAAAATATTTAATATTTCTCAAGAGTTCTTTAATATAAGGGTCCTTTCTGTTCAAATGGAAGTTTGTAGCATTCTATTAGGACAAATGCTAAATTCCCCAAAACAAATTTAAGTAGAGAACAATCTTCCCGGATTTGTTTTCCTTTATTTATGTTTCTGCCCATATCTTGCGTCATTGCTCATATGGCTCTGGGCACTGTCAGAAATGATCAAGACAATATTAACAATTGATCTTCCACATCTAACTCAGGATAAAAGCCAAACTAAATCAATAATTTTACCATTGTGGGGCGCCTGGGTGGCTCAGTCGTTGAGCGTCTGCCTTCGGCTCAGGGCGTGATCCCAGAGTCCTGGGATCGAGCCCCACATCAGGCTCCTCCTCTATGAGCCTGCGTCTTCCTCTCCCACTCCCCCTGCCTGTGTTCCCTCTCTCGCTGGCTGTCTCTCTCTCTGTCGAATAAATAAAATCTTTAAAAAAAAAATAATTTTACCATTGTACAACACTTTGCTGTAATTTACTTCTAGGGTAATTTAATGTGTATGTGCATGAATGAGCGAGAACTTTATCCCCCAGAGTGTCTTCAACTCAGCCTTAAGGCACAGTAACGAAAATGTCATTTTACTCATTCCCATATTTTACCTGCCCTGGACGGTTATACTTTTAGATCTGCTAACTACAATTAATTTCTACATCTTTTCAAAGAAGAGAATGTGGTCTACAGGTGTCGTTTGTATTCTTACGCTAACTCATAAACTTAGGGCTTTGTATTAGATTTACAGAAAACCCAGCATGAGAAAATCACTTTACAATCAGCTGGAGACTCCCAAGGGGTAGATTATTCCCTGGGAATAAACGTGTGACTGTGCGAAAGAGACAGAATCGGGGCTGAAGATTCACTTGTCCGTTTCACTACAGCTTGGCTAAATGACTAAGCGGTGTGGTGAGAATGTGAAAAGAAGTTTCCATTAAGAGAATCTCCAGGGGGTTTCAAAATGAATCTTGTGGTTACTTGATGGGCTCCTCTCTGCCCTGTAGTTCTAACCAGAGTTGACTATTTGGGGAAAAGTCTTAATTGTTTTGGTCATTCAAGTAATGGTAATGAGTCCTGATCTCCACCAAACAAAAATAAAAACCTATTAAAAGAAAAATAGAAACTCCACAAACCCTAATTGACTACCTAGAAGTAAATTTATTTCTTGGGTGAATCCAAATTCCAAGTGCATCAGAAACATGAGTGCTATTTGTGGATGGAGCAAGACTCTGAGCAATGATTCTGATTCTGCCTCAGGCTAATTAAGTTACATTAAACAAATCATTTGACTTCTCCAGTGCTTCCATGGTTTCCTCATGAGTATAAGGGAGAAGGTGATTCTTGTCTCAAAGCATTGTTAAAGCAATAAAATGATATTCTGGATACAGAAGTAGTTAGACTATGACAATGCTTTGCAAATAAAACTATAAATAAAATGTGTTTATGAGGATATAGGTTTGTGAATATGTACAAATACATATAAATTGGTATGTTTATATCAGGTGTATATGTAAATTTTGCATTATTATCCAGTTTATTCAGCAATTTTGAAAAAGTTAAGACAAATAAATATCTGTGGATGGGCAGGTCATGAGGATTACTGTAAGCCAAGTCTGTTTGGTCATTTGTAATTCTGAAGTGGTTTTTGGTAGATAAATCTCCCGTAGTTAAAATGGATGGAAGTCTTGGTTCTTCTCTCACAAACTTACTACCAAATGGAAATGAAGATAAATCTCAAATTCATTCTACTTCATATGACAAAGAAACAGTTAGTAGAACATACCCAGTTTTACAAAGCCTCAGTTTCCCATCTTTTGGGAATTTTTGGTAGTATCTCCTTTAAAGCCTTATAAAGGCACATGCAACAGTATTCTAGCTAAATTTCAAGAATGAATGAATGCTGCTGTAACTTTCAGGACAGAGTTTCTATCAGACTGCTAAACTTTGAATGATGCCTTAAAGTCCAGTGTATGTAACATGTTTGATTTTTTTAAACCATTTTTTGTGCAAGGAAGTCTCTATATAATATTTCTTGCTATTTCATATGTCTTCTTCATATTCTACCAACAAATATTTTCTCTAATACCTGTTATGTCAATTGACAAAGGCTCAGTAGGGACTTTGATCCATGATAAAGGTAATTGAAGCAACAGTCATTTCTGAATATGGGTTTAGGATTTGAGTATTTCAAATCAAAACCAACCATCTCTGAAGAGCTCTCCCTGCCTGAGATTCTTCAGATTAGTAACTACCAACTGAGTGTAGATGAAAACAAATTTACACATACTTGTCACTTTGCCTATGTTGAAGGATTTTAAAGTAAATTGTTGGCAGTGTAAGAGTTCTGTGTGCAGATTTATTGGTATATTTCTCAACCCTAATCAGTATGGGTCAGTTGGTCAATTTTAAATACTGTCATTTTTTCTTTAACAGTTGTTTTGACAGTGCAAATGTATTCTGACATGGTTGATATATTGAGGAACATTTGGGTGAAACATTAATTTCACATTTACTTATAGACAATTTGGTCCCCTCGAAATATTAAATGATGTAGGATACTGTCCCCAGATGAACTGAGACTGGTGGGTTATACAAACCACAGATACGCACATACTTCAAACATTCCTTTGTTACTCCAGTTCACAGGGAGTGAGATGATCCACACCCATGCACTTCTGGTGTTACAACTCTCCACCTGATCTCAGAAAACCCTTCTAGCTTCTTCTAACACTTCATGATCAGCACACTTTCTTTTCCAATCAACTATTTTGTAGGGTATTATAGTACTGATATAATTCTTAATCATTTGATGTATAACATTTACTCTTTTCTGCTTATTTTGCTTTTTGTTTTTTTTAATGTATCACTGATGACATTTTGCATGCTAGGCCATAGTAAAATTTTCCCAATAAGTTCCGTCATTGATTTATTTTTTTAGGGCTGGATTTTATATAGCCCAATGATTTCTAGGAACACAGATGAGGCTTTATTGCAGAGCTGACTATATTTATAGTGAAGCTTCCTATGTAGTATTTTCAGATGTCTGCAGTGCTGGCCAGGATTGCACACAGCATATAAGCTACCTAGCTGTGTAGAATCTACACAATTCTATAGCTATGTTTTTTGTTTGTTTTTTTGGTAAGGAGTAGTCGGTGACCTAGGGATATCTGGGTAGAAGTATGATTCTAGATAAGCCATGGGACTATTTGGAAAAAAAACAAAAAAAACCCCAATCAAACTCATCCTGTTTTTTGTTTTGTTTTCTATCATTTAACTTGGAATTTGCTGATTGTTAGGTTTAGTTTCTCCAGTGCTCATATCAGAGTCTTACATATAACAGATTCTTAATATTGAGTGAGTAAATATAAGAATGGATGAACTGTATAAATGGCCTCAAAAGGACAGCTGGAAAAAAAAAAAAGAACTGGAAATTGTGCCCTAAATACACCAGGGATAGAGCCAGCATTATCTGATGGGTAATGGTGACACTTGCCAGGCAGGAACTGATATGAATTTGCCAAAGTCAAGGCCAGTTCACAGAGACACCAGCTACCTCTTTGCTGAAAACAGAATATAGGATCTGCTTTTCATTCTCACTTGAGACCACAGCGTTTTTCAACTGATACAGAAATAATTGTGTAATCGTGTCATTTAAATTGAAGGAAAATAAGTTAAAATAATTTTCTGTCTTATATGTATAATTACAGAACCAGAAAAAAGAACGTTAAAAAATATTGTCTGAACTAATGTTAAATAACATGTATAAAATCAGTGCTGATTTGCCACGAGTTCTAATTTACCAAATAGCAACCCCATGAATACCTTTAATTCCTATGTTCAGTGATATCAGCCCAGAGAGTATTCCACATCCACTGGTTCTCAGTATCACTGTGTACTAGTAGAAATAACAGGCGGGGCATTTTAAATATTTTCCTGCATTGTTTCAGTGACCTTTCTTCTTTGGACTATGCGTCATTGCCTAAAATCTTTGTATCAGTAACCATAGAGCTTTTGTAATGTTCAAAATGAGGTTTGCAGTTATACTATTTCTAGGTAAAGCAGAATCCCACTAAATAGAATCCGCACAATTAGAAAGCTTTGTCAGAATTTTCTTACATGTATGTATGCACCTTAATTATTTCTGTTCAAGTAGACGAACGTGAGATTCCATAAAATCCTAAATTGCCTACTGAAATATCAGTATGTATTTGAAGTAATCAGTATATTCATATTCTACTGAATGAAAATAATTTGAAAATGTGTGATACATGGATTATTTATATCAATGCTGAAATAATTCATTCAGTGAAGCTGAGCTCTTTGGAATGGAAACCTCCACAACTTTGAGTCATTCAGAGTTGAAATATAGGGTTTGCCACCAATTACCTATAACTTCTGTCCTTTTATTTAAATGTTATAAGTCCCAGGGTATTCATATATAAAATGGATATTATGCCTACCTTACACGGTGGTTATAAGAATTAATGAGATAATATTACATTAAATACCTGGCATGTGCATTCTTTGTACAAAAATATTAGTTCTCAATCTTTTCTTCTCCTTAATTCTGATTCTAGTTTTAAATGGTATTTTATGACCATTTAATAATTGATGTCAACTTATAAGCTATACTTAATTTGTAAAAATATTTGGTTAGATTATTAAAAGAATTGATACTATCTTCTAAGCTATCATGGAAATAGTAGATAGAGCAGTGACTTTCTGCACAATAAGGTGATAATATTAGTAATAGAGAATCTGGGTTTTGTTAAATCTTGTTAACTGAAACATAGCCATAAAAATCCCACCAAATCTTCTTCTGGTCTTGGTATCACAGTGGCTAGAAGAGCAAATTTTCCACAAGATCACCAGAATTGTAAAGTCTCCTTCAATAGAAAGTTTACATGGTTGGCCAATATAGTTCTTGACCAATGAAATATGTAAATAGTGAAATGTTCTAGAGAAGTTGAGGCACTATCCGTATTTGGATCTGATAACTAGTTTTATTTCTTCCTAAGTACACACTGAGACTAATGTCTTGGGAAATAAGACAGCACTATATTTATAGTGATTGTTTACATGATGTCACCTAAGGGATGCCTTAATATCTTATTGGGGAACAGCAGTTTGCTTTCAAATTCAACAGATAATTTATTCTCATGTGTTCCATATGCAACACTATCTTATGATCACATAATACCTGTATCAGTGACGTGAAAAGAGATTGGGTGGTTAATATCAAAATAATCAAATGTACAGAAGTCTTTTAAAATCACTGAATGTCTTTATGTAACTTTCTTAGAACAGTACTATCTCCTTGAGATTTTATTGATAAGGCACTAGAATAAGTAAGAGTCCTTGTATTTTTATTTTTTAATTCTGAAGGTGGTACATATTTGAAGTTACCTTGTCACTTGTAATCATGTGAAAGACATAATAGGAAGAAATTCTAGGTGTCTAATTTTTCTACAGTTGGACATAATTGTAGTCCCTTTGATCAACTACACAGATTATGTAACTTTACCTTTTAAAATGACAAAGTCAACAGTATGAATCCAATGTATTTAATCTTAATTTTTTATTACCAAAAGTCTGTATTCTATCTACTTTACATAGAGATATTTAAGAATATGAAAATCAGAGGCGCCTGGGTGGCTCAGTCATTAAGTGTCTGCCTTCGGCTCCGGGCGTGATCCCATCCTTCTGGGATCGAGCCCCACCTCAGGCTTTTCTGCTGGGAGCCTGCTTCTTCCTCTCCCACTCCCCCTGCTTGTGTTCCCTCTCTTGCTGGCTGTCTCTCTCTCTGTCAAATAAATAAATAAAATCTTAAGAAAAAAATGAAAATCACTCCCACCTCCCCCTGCTCTCTCTATCAAATCTTTGAAAAAAGGGGGGGGGGCACCAGAGTGGCTTAGCATCCGAATCTTGGTTTGGCTCAGGTCATGATTTCAGCGTTGAGGTTGAGCCCCTCACTGGTCTCTGTGCTCAGCAGGGAGCATGCTTGGGCTGCTCCCTCTCTCTCTGTCTTCCTCTGCTCCTCCCCCATTCTCTCTCTCTCTCTCTTTTCTCTCTTTTTCTCTCTCTTTCAAATAAATAACTCTTAAAAAATATGAAAATAACTATGATTTTATAGAGAATTTAAAATTTTTTTCTGAAAGGATCAAGGAAAAACCTTTTATTTTGTTTTAGGTTAATTTTTCAGATCTGAGATATCCAGAATATTTCCTTCAACTTACTTGGCAAACACAAGAGGCTTTATAAACTAAAAGTTTGGGTTTGAGAGATTTCCAAGGAAGGGTGGCCTTGGTAAATTGCTCAGCCTTTGGATGGAAATACAACAGACTAAATCTTGAAGTGAGGATAAACTGGAAATAGATGGCCTTTCACAGGGACTGTCTTAGGTTTGAATTATCTCAACCGCTTGAATTAAGGTATTCTGGGATTGCTAGCACAGTCATTTATTAGAGGTAGATATAAGTGCCCTCTTACAAAAGAAAATATTAATCAGAGAGTTAAATTATCTTTAGAATATTTTAGAAACATTTTCTAATGTTCCATGAAAAATAACCTCCCAGGAGGCAATTCCGTATGATTGAAAAGCAAGGGAAATAATAGGGAATAAGTAAAGGAGATAACCAGAGAAAATAACAAGAGAAATTACTGCGATTGGTATAGAACTACAAAATATTTTTAGAAATATAAATACTTGGTGAATATCAGTGAAATATTGTAACTGAATTTAAGAACTCGGTATACAACAGGTTAGATAAAGAGAAAAATTCTGATCAGGGAGATGGGTCTGAAGAAAACATCAAGACTAAAGTTTGAAGAAACAAAGAGAAAATACAAAAGGTCAAAATAGACATGGGTAAGATAATTCTAAATTGGAAGAGTTTTGAGAATAAAAGTTGGGTTACTCAGTTAATAGATATTAATTAATCTCCGTAGGTATGTACTTGAACTTATTGGTCAAACCACAACACATGGTCACTCTACACATAAGAAACCATTAAAAGGCCAAACATTCTCGAAAGCTCAATTCAAGTCACAGAAAGGGATAATTGAGAAAGTGGTCCAGGTTCACTCTTTCGTATGTAGCTGTCCAGTTATCCCAACATCATTTGTTGAAGAGACCATATTTTTCCCATTGTGTAGTCTTTCCTCCTTTGTTGAAGATTGACCATAATTGTGGGTTTATTTCTGGGTTTTCTGTTCTATTCCATTGATTTCTGTGTCTACTTTTATGCCAGTACCATACTGTTTTGATTAGTATCACTTTGACTATAACTTGAAGTCCAGAATTGTGATACTTCCAATTTTGTCTTTCATTTTCAAGATGGGTTTGGCTAATTGGGATCTTTAATGGTTCCACACAAGTTTTAGGATTGTTTGTTCTAGTTCTGTGAAAAATACTGTTGGTATTTTGATAGAGATTGCATTAAATCTGTAGATTGTGTTGGGTAGTATCAACATTTTAACAATATTTGTTCTTCCAACCCATGAACATGGTATGTCTTTCCCTTTCTTTGTGTCATCTTGAATTTCTTTCATCAGTGTTTTATAGTTTTTAGAGTACAGGTTTTTCACCTCTTTGGTTAAGTTTATTCTTAGATATTACTGTTCTTGGTGCAATTATAAATGGGATTGTTTTCTTAATTTCGTGTTCTGCTTCATTATTGGTGTATAGGAATGCAGTGGATTTCTATACATTGATTTTGTATCCTGTGACTTTATTTCGTTTATCAGGTCTAGTAGTGTTTTGTTTTTTTGTTTTGTTTTGTTTTTGTAGAGTCTTTAGGGTTTTCTATATATAGTATCATGTCATTGGCAAACAGGTAGAGTTTTGCTTCTTCCTTATCAATTTAGACACCTTTTGTTTCTTCCTGTGGTTAGCACTTCCAGTACTCTGTTGAATAAAAGTGGTGAGAGTGGACAGCCTTATCGTTTTCCTGTCCTTATGGGAAAACCTCAGTTTTTCCCCATTGAGGATGATGTTAACTGTGGGTGCTTCATATATGGCCTTTATTAGGTTGGGGTATGCTCCTTCTAGATCTACTTGGTTGAGAATTTTTATCATGAATGGATGTTGTACTTTGTCAAATGCTTTTACTGCATCTATTGAAGTGGTCATGTGGTTCTTATCCTTTCTCTTATTGATGTGACATATCACACTGATTGATTTGTGAATATTGAACCACCCTTACATCTTAAGAATAAATCCCACTTGATTGTGGTGAATGATTTTTTTTAATGTATTGTTGGATTTGGTTTGCTAATATTCTGTTGAAGACTTTTCCATCTATATTCATGAGAGATATTGGCCTTTAGTTCTCTTTTGTGTGTGTGTCTTTACCTGGCTTTGGTATCAGAGTGATATTAGCCTCATAGAATGACTTTGGAAGTTTTTTTCCTCTTTTATTTTTTTAGAATATTTTGAGAAGTATAAGTATTAACTCTTTAAATGTTGGTAGAATTCACTTTTGAAGCCATCTGATACTGGACTTTTGTTTTTTGGGTTTTTTTTTTTTTTTATTTTTTTTTATTGTTGATTTAGTTTCCTTGCTGGTAATTCGTCTGTTCACATTTTCTATTTCTTCCTATTTCAGTTTGGTAGGTTTCTAGGAATTTTTAAATTTCTTTTAAGTTGTCCAATTTGTTGATATATATTTTTTCATAATATTCTCTTACTATTGTTTGTATTTCTGTAGTATTGGTTGTTATTTCTCTTCTCTAATTTGTGGTTTTGTTTATTTGGAGCCCCTCTCTTTTTAATGAATATCACTAGAGGCTTATCAATTTCGTTTATGTTTTCAAAGAACCAACTCCTGGTTTAATTGACCCACTCTATTGTGCTGCTGGTGGTGTTTCTTTATCATTTATTTCTGTTCTAATCTTTATCTTTTTTTCCTTCTGCCAGTTTTGGGTTTTGTTTGTTCTTCTTTTTCTAGCTCCTCTGGGTGTAAAGTTAAATAGCTTGAGATTTTTCATGCTTCTTGAGGTGGACCTGTATTCCCTATAAACTTCCCTCTTAGAGCTGCTTTTGCTGCATGCCAAAAGTTTTGGAGAATTGTGTTTTCATTTTCATTTGTTTCCATGTAAATTTTTATTTCTTTTTTGATTTCTTGGTTGACCCATTCATTGTTTAGTAGCATAATATTTAACATCCATGTGTTTGTGTTCCTTCCAGATTTTTTCTTGTGGTTGATTTCAAGTTTCATAGTGTTGTGGTCAAAAAAGTTACATGATATGACTTTGATCTTTATGAATTTGTTGATACTTGATGTGTGGTCTAAAATGTCATCTATTCTGGAGAATGTCCCACGTGCCCTTGAAAAGGTGTATTCTGCTGTTTTAGGATGCAATTTCTGAATATATCTGTTAGATCCGTCTGGTCCAGTGTATTATTCAAAGCTACTGTTTCCTTATTGATTTTTTGTTTGGATAATCTGTCCTTCAGTGTAAGTGGGGTTGTTAAAGTCCCATACTATAATTCTACTACTATTGGTTAGTTCATTTATGTTTGTTATGTTTTATGTATTTGGGAGCTTCCATGATGGGTGCACAAATATTTACAGTTGTTAATATCTTCTTGTTGGATTGCCCATTTTTATTATTATATAGTGTCCTTCTTTGTCTCTTATTACAGTCCTCAGTTTAAAGTCTATTTTGTCCAATGTAAGTATTGCTACCCTGACTTTCTTTTAATATTCATTTGCATGATAAATTTTCTTTGTCCCCTTGCTTTCAGTCTGCAGGTGTCTTTAAGGTCTGAAAGGAATCTTTGGTAGATAGGATATAAATGGGTCTTGTTTTTTTATCCACTCCATCACCCTAAGTCTCTTGATTGCAGTGTTTAGTTCATTGCCATTCAAAGTAATTATTGATATGTATTTATTGCCATTTTGTTACTAGTTTTGTAGTTTTTCTCTGATCCTTTCTTCTCTTTCATGGTTTGCTGGTTTTCCGTAGTGATATACTTGGATTCCTTTGTCTTTATTCTTTGCATATCTATTACTGGCATTTGATTTATGGTTATTATCATGTTTGTATATAACATCTGCATATAGCAGTCTGTATTGTTGATGGACACTTAATTTCAAAACCATTTTTTACTCCTCACCTCCTGCCCCCACATTTTAGGAATTTGGTGTCATATTTTATATCCTTTATTTTGTGAATTCCTTGACTGATTTTTACAGAAATACTTACTTTTACTACTTTTGTGTTTTTTTACTTTTCATATTCTCACTTATGGGCTTTCCTTTCTGCTCAAAGAGTCCCCTTTAATATTTCTTGTAGCTGTTGGTTTAGTGGTGATGAATTCCTTTAGTTTTTTGTCTGAGAAACTCTTTAGCTCTCCTTCTGTTCTGAATGATAGTCCTGCTGAATTACTCTCCCTCCTGTCAGCCCAGACTTTTATTCAAAGTGCTGCTTCCACACTGCATCTCTGTGAGCTGTCTGTTGTACTGTCTCTTTAAGGATGAGTGAGGGCTTTGCTTCCTAATGCCCTCCAGGCTCTCCCAGAGCTGAGCCTAATGATT
This sequence comes from Ursus maritimus, assembly GCF_017311325.1. Lineage (NCBI taxonomy): Eukaryota > Metazoa > Chordata > Mammalia > Carnivora > Ursidae > Ursus > Ursus maritimus. The sequence goes on from NW_024426996.1 coordinate 58,141,266, forward strand.
TTTAAATTTCTAGGCTTTAAGCCCTGCTGGTTCTTAGAACTCACAAGATTTGCCCTTTACTGCTTTTAAAGTCAAATGTTATGGGGATTGTTCTACCCCCTGTGGGCTTCCCAGCGTGAAAGTCTGTTTTTTGCCCCTTTTCACACCACTGACTCCCTGCCCAGCTATGGAGGGCCATGGTCCCTTTTGCTCCCAAACTGTGTCTTCATCCTTCCTACCTTCTTTGATGTAGCCTCTTTTCTACCTTTAGTATGGAGTATGTTCTGCCATTCTTTGGATTGTTTTCTGGGTTATTTATACTGATATGAGTGTTATCTAGTTGTATCGGGGTGACGAGGCTAGCTTATGGTCCTCCTACTCCACCATCTTTCCAGCCTCCCTAGTGATTCTTCAGCTTTTTTCCCTCAAGATTGCTTTCACTATTTAAGGTCTTTTGTAGTTTCATATAAATTTTAGGATTATTTTTTCTGGTTCTATAAAAAATACTCTTGGTATTTTGATAGGGATTGCATTGACTATATAGATTGCTTTGGGTAGTATGTACATTTTAATAGTATTGATTCTTCAAATCCATGAGCACAGTGTGCACAGATCTTTCACCTTAGAGCACAGATCTTTCATCTTTCTGTTTAAACTTATTTCTGTGTATTTTATTCTTTTTGGTGCAACTGTAAATGGGATTGCTAACTTACTTTCTTCTGCTTCATTATCTGTGTATACAAATGCAACAAACTTCTATGTATTAATTTTGCATCCGAAACTACTGAATTTATCAATTTTAATGAGCTTTTTTTTGGTGGCTTCTTTAGGATTTTCTATATATAGTATATCATCTGCAAATAGTGACAATTGTAATTCTTACAAATTTTGGATGCCTTTTATTTTCTCGTAGCTAAGACTTTCAGTACTATATTGAATAAGAGGAGTGACTGTGGACATCCTTTTCCTATTCCTGATCTTCGAGAAAAAACTTTCAACTTTTCATGATTGAGTATGCTGAAGCTGTGGGTTTGCTTCTATGGCTTTTATTAGGCTGTGGTACGATCCTTCTAAACTGACCTTATTGAGAGTTTTTATCATGAGTGGATGTTGAATTTTGTTAAGTGCTTTTTTATTTATCTCTCTTTTGAGAGAATTATATGATTTTAATCCTTTATTTTGTTAATGCAGCATATCATGTTGATGGATTCACAGGTATTGAACCATCCTTACATCTGTACAATAAATCCCACTTGATAGCGGTCTATTGTATTATAGATTTTGGCTTGCTAATATTTTGTTGAGGATTTTTGTATCCATGTTCATCAGGGATATTGGCCTATAATTTTCTTATTTTTAGTGTCTTTGGTTTTCATACCAGGTAGTGCTGGCCTTGTAAAATGAATTTAGAGGTATTCCTTACTCTAAGTTTTTTTGGAATAATTTGAGAAGGATAGATATTAACTCTTTAAATATTTGGAAGAATTCACCTGTGAAGATGTCTGTTTCTGCTCTTTTGTCTGCTGGAATTTTTTGTTCACAGATTCAATTTTATTACTAGTAATCAGTAATCAGTTTTCAGATTTTCTACTTCTTTCTGATTCAGTCTTATAAGATTTTATATTTCTAAGACTTTATCCATTTATTCTAGGTTATCCAATTTGTTGGGAAATAATTATTTGTCATAGATCCTTATTCTTTGTATTTCTGTTGTGCTAGTTATAACTTCTTTCATTTCTGATTTTATTTGAGTCTTCTCTATTGTTCTTAATGAGTCTAGCTAAGTGTTCATCAATTTTATTTTTTTAAAGAACCAGATCTTAGTTTTATTGATCTTTTCTATTGTTTTTAAGTCTCTATTTCATTTACTTTCCTCCTGAACTTTATTATTTTCTTTCTTCTTCTAAAGGCATTTTTTCTCTTTTCCTAGTTTCTTTAGATGTAAAGTTAGAGATTTTTCTTGTTTTTTAAGGTAGGCCTCTATTACTGTAAACTTCCCTCTTAGAAATGCTTTTGCTCTGTTCCAAAGATTTTGAAACACTGTGCTTGTATTTTCATTTACCTTGTGCTATTTTTTTATTCCCTCTTTGATTTCTTTGTCAAACCATTGTTTATTTAATAGCATGTTGTTTAGCCTCCACGTGTTTGTGTTATTTCCAATTTTTTCCTTATAATCGATTTATAGTTTTATATCATTGTTATCAGAAAATGTGCCTCATATGGTTTTAATTTTTTAAAATTTATTCAGACTTGTTTTGTGGCCTAACATGTGATCTATTCTAGAGAGTGTTTTATGCGCACTTGAAAAGAATGAGTATTCTGCTATTATTTGATGGGATAGTCTGTATATATCTATTAGGTCCATCTAATCCATGTCCTTCAAAGCCATTGTTTTCTTGTTGATTTTCTGTTTGGAAAATTGATGCAAATGGGGTGTTAAAGTCCCCTTATTATCTTACTGTTTATTTCTCCCTTTATGTCTGTTAATATTTGCTTTATGTTTCTCAGAGTCCATAGTCTCTCATGCTTCACTCCCTCCTCTGATTACCCCCGCTTTCTTTATCCCTTTCTTCTTCTACCGATCTTCCTAGTTCTTATGTTCCATAGATGAGAGAAACCGTATGATAATTGTCTGAGAAACAAACTGAGGGCTTCGGAGGGGAGGGGAGTGGGGGAATGGGATAGGCTGGTGATGGGTAGTAAGGAGGGCACATATTGCATGGTGCACTGGGTGTTATACGCAACTAATGAATCATCGAACTTTACATCAGAAACGAGGGATGTACTGTATGGTGACTAACATAATATAATAAAAAATATTTAAAAAAATATTTGCTTTATGTATTTATATGCTGCTATGTTGGGTGCATAGATGTTTACAATTGTTACATCCTTTTATTGGATTGCTCCCTCTTACACTATGCAGTGCCCTTCTTTGTCTCCTGCTACAGTTTTGTTTTAATGTTTGTTTTGTCTGATGTAAATATCAGTACCCCAGCTTTCCCCCACCCCTTCCATTTGCATGGAATATCTTGTTCCATCCCTTTACTTTGAGTCTCTATGTGTCTGTAAGTCTGAAGTGAATCTCTGGTAAGCAATATATAGATAGATCCTATTTGTTTATTTTTATCTACCCAATCTTCACTTTGTCTTTTGATTGGAACATTTAGTTCATTGGCATTTAAAGTATTATTTATAGTATGTATTTATCCCCATTATAATTTTTTTTTTGTAATTCTTCTCTGTTCTTTTCTCTTTTTCTCCTTTCTGTGGTTTGTTGGCTTTCTTTAGTGTTATGCTTGTATTCCTTCCTCTTTATTTGTTGTGTATCTATTACAAGATTTGGGCTTGTGGTTACCATGAGGTTCATATATAATGTCCTATGTATATGCCAATCTATTTTAAGTTGCTAGTTAAGTTTGGTGTAAACACAATAAATGAGCACTACATTTTTATGCACCCCCCACCCCGGCCATGTTTTATGTACATAGCACCATATTCTACAACATTTTATTTTGCATATTCCTTAACTAATTATTATAGATATAGTTAGTTTTACTACCATTGTCTTCTAAACTTCCTACTAGCTTTGTAAATGAGTGATCCCCTATATTTCTATTATATGTTTGCCTTACCAGTAAAAATTTCTCTCATTATTTTTTAACTTCTGGTTATGACCTTTTCTGCTTAGTCTATTTAGCACTTCTTATAAGTCTGCCTTAATGTTGATAAACTCTTAAGTTTTGTTTGGGAAACTCTTTATCTTTTCTTCAATTCTGAGTGCTAAACTTGTCAGGTAGAATATTTTTGGTTAGATTCCTTCCATTCAACGCTTTGAATATATAATGCCTATATATAGGATTCTCTGCCTTTAATTTTTGACATGTTAATTTTTATGTGTCTTGCTATGGACCTTTGGGGTTCATCTTGTCTGAGATTCTCTGTGCTTCCTGGACATCTGGCTGTCTGTTTCCTTCTCAAGGTTTAGGAAGTTTTCTGCTCCCTTATCTAGCTAGAATGTGGATGTTCCTACACTTGACTTTTGTCCTAGAGGTTTCTTAACTTATCCTCATTTTTTAAACATTACTTTTTCTTTTTGCTGTTTAGCTTGAATGATTTCCACTGTCCTATCTTCCAGATCACTAACTTATTTTCTGCATCCTATAATCTGTTGATTCCATCTAGTGTATTTTATAATTCCATTATTGTATATTCAGCAGAAAGTAGTGGCTATGAATAAAGGCATTCTGTGGGACTCAATATCCCCTTGTCACCAAAACCAGACATTTCATGGATGTCCCTTGTGTAGGTTGTGTGCACCCTCCTGTTATGGCTGGGTTGCAACTGTTCTTGCCGTGGTGGTTGGTGGTGCTGGCTCCCAGCTCATTTGACTGCAATGACTGGTAGCAATCATTGTGGATGCACTGGTGGGCAGGGCTGGCCCCAGAGCAGTGGGCTGAGATGTCCCGTTGTAGCTGCTGTAAACAAGCTATTGGGTAGGTGTGGTTCCTAGGTCTGAGAAGCCCCATCACAACTGTTTCAGGCATGCTTTTAGGTGGGGCTTGGCCTCCCATCCCCAGGGCAGGAGTTGCTGTGGAGGGGCACTTGTCTTGACAGGGGCTGCCAGCCAGGTGTAGTCGGGTAATAGCTGCATTGGAAGGGCACCTGCCAGAGTGGGTGGTTTTGGTGGGGCAGGTCTTCAGGGGAATGCTGGAGGAGGATGAGTAGGGTAAGCAAGGTAGACGGAAAGTGTGAGAACTAACTCCTCCTAGCATCAGGCCAGCTAGCCTGGATGGAGGTGGAAACATGATATCTGCCAGCACTTATGTTCCTGGAGAATGTTTACTGAGATCCCTGTCCTTCTGGCACGTGCTCTAAAATTAATCAATAAATCTCCTTCATGTATACGCTGGGTGCTTTTCAAAGCACTGCATTTCTTGGGCCTCAGAATGACTTATATAGTGTGCTGTACTTTTAAGAGTAGAGTCTCCATTTCCTATGGTCCTCTGGCTCTCCTGGAGTTAAGCCCCACTGATTATCAAAACCAGATGTGTTATGGGGGCTTGTTTTTCCAATGAAGATCCTCAGAGCAGGGAGTGCCTTATATGGGTCTTGATTCCCTCACTCCTCAGGGAGGGCCTGTATGCCTATGATATTCCTTATACTTGTGGGTTTCCTATCCAAGGGTTTGGTTCCTGACCACATCTCTAACACACTCCACCTTCTTGATGTGGCTTTTTCTATTATCTTTAGCTATGAAACAGCTGTTCTGCTTGTCTCAGGTAGTTTTCACGGTGAATTGCACTATATGTAGTTGTAGGTTTGATGTTTCTGTAAGAGAAAGTGAGCTCAAGATCCTTCTACTCTTCCATCTTCCTAACCACCCCTGATCTAGAATAGATTAAAAACAATTATATGCTGCATAAGAGACATACTTAAAAAACTAAAAAAATTAGACTAGTATTACCTAAAAGAAAATTGATAAAACTTTTTAAATATCAAAATAAAGCAAAACTTTGTTAAACAGTGGTAAGTTATGGTATACCAAGTATATATAGCAATTCTAAATTGTAAGAAACCATTAAAAATTTCAAATATATAAAACAAAATCACCAAGAGCTACAAGAATAAATAAATACACAATCATATTTGGGGATTTTCAGATAGTTCTCTTAGTAACATATAGAACAAGTAGACTGAAAATTAGGAAATATATAGAAAAGTTTAACCAAAATGAAGTCAACAAACATGAGTTAATTATCATATAAACAACATTGCACCCAACGAATGAAGAATAAAGATCTCTTTAGATTGCTCAAAGATAATTTACTGAAATTGAACATATGCTGATGCATAAAGAAAGTATCAACAATTTCAAATGAATAAAATCATAGAGGATGCTTCAGACCTAGTGGAATTAAGATGGAAATCATAACAAAAAGAAAGTTAAAGATCCTGCAGATAATTTAAATTCATATAACACATTTCTCATAACTTTTAGATTTCAAGAAAATTTTACAGTGTTAATGATTAAATATGATATATCAAAAGTTGGGTGATGCAGCTATTTTATGCTAACAGGAAATCTAGAGCCATAAATGCATACATTAAAAAAGAAATATTGAATCATCAATGAACTAAGACTATACTAAGTGAAGTTATAAAAATATCTGCAAATTATACCCCACAATAGCAAAAGATAGAAAACGATAGAGGAATAAACAGATAATATTAAAATAGAAAATAAACCTTTGATAGGGATGATTAACCAAGGCACAAGTGATTCCTTTTTGAAGACCAATACAATTGACAAATACCTGAAACACCTGGCAAGATTGATAAGGGAACAGAGTAACTATAAAGTAACAAATATCCTAAATGTGAGAACATATTACTATATATGTAATTTTAGAGACTAAAAATATTATGGGAGTTAGTTTTAATGAACAAGTTACATCAATAATTTTGAAAAACTAAATATGTAAGTTCTAGAAAAATAAATTGACCAAAGCTCATAAAAGATAAAACATTAGAATTATTAATATACACTTAATAACCTTCTATAATTCTAGGCCCAGATTGCTTCAGTGATAAATTCTATTAAATATTTAAGGAGGGAATAGCACTCATGTTTTTAAAACTAATAATGACTAAGAAAAGAAATATTTCTTAATCAATGAAATTTACATCACCTTGATAACAAACTTAACAAGGTAATGATGATAGAAATACAAGCCAATCTCATTCATGAACTTAGGAGCAAAAATCCTAGGGGTGCCTGGGTGACTCAGTCGGTTAAGTGCCTGCTTTCAGCTCAGGTCATGATCCAGGGGTCCTGGGATCCAGCTTGGGCTACCTGCTCAGCAGGGAGTCTGCTTTTACCACTCCCCCACCTCCCCCACAGCTCATTCTCTCTTTCTCTCTCAAATAAATAAAACCTTAAAAAAAAAGCAAAAATCCTAAACAAATATCAGTCAACAAAATCCAATGATATAAAGTGGCTGTTATATCAAGAACCAAATGGGGTGCGTTTCAGGAATTCCAGAGTGCCTTGCTATTGGAAATCTCTCAAGTTGTTCAGTATTTTAACAGAGTAATACTAAAATCTTATGATTTTCTCAAAATATTCAGAAAAATAATTTGATATAATCCAATACCCATTCATAAGAAATTTTTGGAAACTAGGAGGAGAAGAGAATTTAACATAAAATTGTGTTTGAAAGTATATCACGCATATCTGCAAATTAAAGAAAAAACCCTTATTCACATGTAATTCTATCTACTTAGAAAGTTGTAAGTTCCTTTTGGTTAGGAGATGTCTTGTCCAATTAATTTTGTATTTGTCTTTGCCACTGTACTAGAAACATAATATACTCTGTGTTTAATTCTGAAGTCAAGGCTTTTATATCTCTTTGCTTGGAATTCTGTTGATTCATGTCTTTGTATGGCTAACTCCTCATTATCTGATTTACTCAAAGTCCTCTTTTCAGAGAAGACTTCTTCAACCATCCTAGCTAAAATGATTCCCTAAGGTCTTTCTGACCATGTATTCAGCTAAATTACCAGGGATAACAACAATCAACTGATGTGATCGTATGTTCATGCCACAATATTTTTTGAGTGCTTCTAAGTGCCAAAGGTTCTTCTACGTATCAAGGATAGAGTAGTGACAAAAACATAATCCCTGATCTGCTTTATTTTGGGAGGAGAGAGTTAAAATAGCAAATATTAAAACTTTAGAAAATGATAAATAATTGATAATAAATCATAGTAGCAGATGTAAAACAGATTGTTGCAGTACTTTTTATCCTTGGGTTCCTCCTGTCAGTGGCAACACCTAAGATTAATAATATATATTATATAGTTTAACAAAACACATTGTGATGATGACTTTTAGCTTAAAGATATGTGCTTCCAATAAAGTAATAAATTATAGTAGCAAAACAAAATTATATTTTTATGATAATCATTATAACTAAATTAAAAAATCAAATCTGTTTTGATTAACATTTAGAAACAGTGTTTTTAGTACCACATATTGGGGATGTTGAAGAATATTTTTTCATAACCACTTTACTGGATTAATAGAAGTTCTGTATTAATTATGAGACTTTTCCTTTCTTCTAAACTCCAGAATTTATCCTCCAAATTGCAGAACATATACTTCTTTTTTATAAAGCTGTTGTCATTCTGTAGTGGTGCATTACTAATTAGACAATTATTTCCATACTAGTAAAACATTACTTGGAGTACTTATTATAAGTCTTAGAACGTTAAGGAGTTATACAGTTATAAATTGCTTACATTACATCAGGTATCATTTGCCACACAGTTCAAAATTGCTTGTCCTTTCTCAAGGTAAGTGTTGCATAATTATAGTAAGTGACTGCAATTATAAATACATAACTTTTAAGAATGACATTTATTGACTTAATTGAAATAAATTTGGAATGAAATTCTTCAGACATAAATTTAATAAATATTGCCCTTTGTAAAGGACCTCAAATACATAAATTTGTAATCTGTACATCATGTATTCATTTGCATTTTTTGTTTAACAAATTCTTTTAGAGTATCTAATATATGTGAGGAAATGTACACGTAAACGTCAATGAAAGTAGCAATATAATGTAAGGGGGGTTAATGAATTTGTCAAGCCAGTGGAATCTGTTGCTTATTATCAGGATAGAAGTCTGAACACTTCTGCCTACAGCACTTTTATATCATAGTTGCCAAAGAAAACACAATGCCATCAAGCCCTAGATGGAAGAGTGTTTTACCCACATAGAGTAGAGACAAAGCAAGATCAGCTTCATTAGTGGGCATTGGTTTCCCACGACAAGCCAGTCTCTCCCAGTTGCTGATGCAGGGCAATTAGCCTCCATGTACCCATGTTGTGCTACAACAGAAGGACCCTGTCCCATCCCCACAGAGAACAGATATAGTAGTAGTATTGGCCAAGTGCCATATGAGGCACATGCTTAAGCAAAACGAAGGAGTACACGTTGAGTCTGAATAGGGAAAGATCTTCCCACACAAGGTGATAAATTCAGCACAAGCTGTGATGTCTCTTTATCTCTTGGTAAGGAAGTGTTCCAGGGCCATGGCCCATTCTTAAGGGGCTGAGTAGGAGTCCAAAAACAGCATACAGAAGACTGCCTTTCCCAATAAAATTTATCTTGAATTCACATTCAATGTTAGCTGCCTAGGGGATTCAGCAATCTTAGCCACCATGCTTTTACTAATTTAGGCAAAATTGAGAGTCAACAATTCCTATTGGTCAGATACACATGGCATTCTACTTCATTTTTAACATGTTTTAGAAAACCATTGCCAAATAAGACTAGACAAAGAAAAAAATATTCAGGACAATGGGACTGAAAACTTTCTATAAGGCAATATTGAAGGAATTGTGGAAGTCTAGCACTAGCTAAAGCAAAATAAAATGAAGATGGAGGACAGATAAAGGAAATATAATGTGTGCCAAATTTCTTATGAAAATCTTACTGTGACTTCTACAGTAACTTTCATGATAATTGGTTATATAATATTACCCAATAATTAATAAAATTTTGAAGGAGAGGCAGAGACATAAGAGTTAAAGCACACAAAAGAGATCCTAGAGGCTATAAATGACATAATGAATGCATCCAATAGACATATATTGAATTCATTTCCTGAAAATGGGGTGTGAACTTGCTTTTCAAGGACTCATAGAACGTTTTATTTATTTATTTTTTTAAAGATTTTATTTATTTATTTGACAGAGATAGAGACAGCCAGCGAGAGAGGGAACACAAGCAGGGGGAGTGGGAGAGGAAGAAGGAGGCTCATAGTAGAGGAGCCTGACGTGGGGCTCGATCCCGTAATGCCGGGATCACGCCCTGAGCCGAAGGCAGACGCTTAACCGCTGTGCCACCCAGGCGCCCCTCATAGAACGTTTTAAAACTTCAGTTAGAGTAGAAATTTTAATAACCAAATCTAAAAATAACAGTAACCTAAAAAACAAAACCTCAGACATATGAATATTAAAAAAATACAAACCTGAGGACTGATTTTATTTTTTGCCACAAAATAATTATATGCCTTATAAATAACAACATTTTAAGTCTAAAACTTTTGGAACTTAAGACAACACTCAGAGGGATATTTATTACTGAAATATTTATATTACTAAACAGGAAATAATGAAATTATCTAATCATTTAAAGTGTTTCAAAAATGATCAACAAAACAAGCCAGAGGAAACCTAGAAAGAGGGTGAGGTAAGTGGACCTAGGTCTGTTCCCCACATGTTAGTCCTTTCAAATCTTTCAGAAATACAAAATCTCACTGCTATTAAACTGTTAGAATTGAGAAGACGGAAAATTACAAATCAGTTTTACAAAGCAAGTATAATATTGTATCATTGTATCAAATTTCATAATATGCAAAGGAAAAATAACATGCACTAGCTTCACTTTTGAAACAATGCAGAAGTACTTTAAAATATTAGCAAATAGAAATCTAAAACACATTAAGAGAAAAAAAGATGTGGGATTGATTCTATTAATAAGATGTAAAGTTTATGATTAGAAATCTATCTGGTTTAACAAAGCAGAAATTACACTAAAACTCTATAGATGCTTAAAAAGCAGTTGATTAAAAATTAATACCCATTTCTGATAAACCCTTTCTGTAATATATATGTACACACACACAAAGCCACAATTATGGATAAAAGTGAAATACTAGGTCATTACCATTAAAGTCAATGATGCCCAACATTGCCACTATTTTTAGTCACTTTCTGGCAGTATTTGATGATGCAGTTAGGTAAGAAAGACATCATTGGCATAACATTGGGGAAAAAAAACACCTAATCATTATGGCAGATGATATGGTTTTATACCTGGAAACCATGAGAAAGTCCAATGAAAACCCATATGAACAACAGAATTCCATAAGGGAGCTATTTACAAGATTAGGATATAAAAAGCAATAGCTGTCTTACATACACATTATAAACATTTAGAAAATACTGGTGAACTCTCTGCAATTGAAGTGTTGAAACAGAGATAAGGCAACCATCTGTCAATGATATAGTGGAGGGCTTTCCCTAGATGGGAGCTTAATTATTCTGGATGAATTCTACAGTCCAGTCTATGCTGTGATTCTAAAACCTTGGGGAATCGCAATCTATGAACAAGGAGTTTTGACAATAGTGGCATAATTCCTATGACCAGGTTGCTGCAGGTCCTGCACCTATTCTGACAATTCTTGTCTGTGCCGTTGCCTTTTGTTAAATTCTGTCATTCTGCACTCTGGTTTGGTGCCTGAGTATCTTCTTGGACATCGGACCTTGGCCCATTATTCTCACCTGCTGAATGTACATATTTTAATTTCTGTCTCTCCTTGTTAGTAATGTGAACTTGGCTTGATCCTAACAAATAGACCATGCAATCTTTAGCATGTGTTAAAAAGTCTGGCACATAATAGGCATTAAATAAACACATAATGAATACATGTATCCTGATTTTCCACATAATTCAGATTCGCTTACTTGTTTGTAAGATGAAGACTTTTCCCGGTTTGACCTGCCTAATTGCTTCTAGATACCCGTCCCAAATTTGAGGTTTGGAGCTTTGTTCCTATTCATTTTATCCAAAATTATTTCTTCTAAACTAGAGGTTCTTCACTGGGGATTCATACAAGCCCAAGAAGTCTATAGGAAGGATTCAATGTTATTTTGTAAGTACCGCAATCCTATACAAAAGCTTTCATTTATTATATGCATATACTCCTGTTTTTCTGGACAGTTCATAAATTTTATCTCAATTTTATTATCTCTCCTTTTCTATGGTTTGCTATGTCATGTTGATCCCACACCAATGCCTTCTAATACTAAAACTCAAATTGGAAACTGACAATACGGTATTGTGTTTTATAATAACATATGTAGCTGGATGTCAATAGTAGTTTTTAGTTGTGGGAGGGCTCTTTGTGCTGGGGATGTTTTTCCTTTGGTATACTCTACAAAAAACAGTATAGCAATTACAAATAAATGTCATAAAATGTTTATCAATTAAAGATATATTTTCTGCAAACAATAAATCCCATGATCTATTTTCTCCTTGCTTTCCATATGGTTGATCTTCATATATTGTGAAGGATCAAACATTAATGTAAGGCAACATACTCATGGTAGTGATCAAACAGGGTTGATCAAACAGGACCTACATCTTTATAATGAAAAATTTGATATTTTCTTTTTTTTTAAATTAAAGACTTTGCTTTTGGAGCAGCTTTAGGATTACAGCAAACTTGAGGGGAAGGTACAGAGATTTCCCATTTACCCCTTGCTGCCATATCTGCAAAGCTCCCCCACTATCAGCATCCCCGCCAGAGTGGTACATTTGTTACCATCAACGAGCCTACATTGACACATTGTTATCACTCAAAGTCCATAGTTCCTATTAGGGTTCATTTTAAGGTAGATTCTGAGGGTGGGAATAGATTCACAATGACATGTATCCACTCTTATCACACAGAGTAGTTTCACTGCCTAAAAATCCTCTATGGTCCACCTTTTCATTCTTCCCTCACCTCCTATGCCCGCGTAAATACTGATCTTTTCACTGTTTCCACAATTTTGCCTTACCCAGAACATCACATCGTTGAATCATACAGTACCTGCCCTTTTCAGTTTGGCTTCTTTCATTTAGTTGTACACATTTAAGTTTTCTCCATATTTTTTTGTGGCTTAAGAGTTCATTTCTTTTTAGTGCTGAATAATATTTATTGTCTAAATGTACCATCTGTGATTTGTCCGTTCACTTAATGAAAGACATCTTGGTTGAAGTTTGGTGAATTATGGGTAAAGTGTTACAAACATCTGTGTGCAGGTTTTTGTGTGAACTTGTTTTCAATTCCTTAGGTAAATACCATGGAACTTGATTGCTGGATCATATGGCAATAGTATATTTAGCTTTGTAAGAAATGACCAAACTCTCTTCCAAACTGGCTATCCTATTTTGTGTTTCTACTAACAACGAATGAGAGTTTTTGTTGCCCACATCCTCACTAGTATTTGGTGTTGTCAGTGTTCTGAATTTTGACCTTTCTTTCTTTTTTTTTTTTTTTTAAAGATTTTATTTATTTATTCGACAGAGATAGAGACAGCCAGTGAGAGAGGGAACACAAGCAGGGGGAGTGGAAGAGGAAGAAGCAGGCTCACAGCGGAGGAGCATGATGCGGGGCTCGAACCCATAACGCCGGGATCACACCCTGAGCTGAAGGCAGACGCTTAACCGCTGTGCCGCCCAGGTGCCCCTGAATTTTGACCTTTCTAACAGGTATATAAGTATATCTCATTAGAGTTTTCATTTCCCTGATGGCATGATATGGAGCATCTTTTCATATTCTTATGTGCCATCTGTACATCTTTTTTGGTGAGGTGTCTGTTAAGGTCTTTGGCCTATTACAAGGGAGAAAGTAGTCTTTTCAACAAATGGTGCTACAACAACTGAATATCTACATGCAAAAATAAGTCCAGATATAGATTTTGCACCCTTTATAAAAATTAATTCAAAATGTATTATAGACCTAAATGTAAAACACAAAACTAAAAAATTCCTAGGAGATAACATAGAATAGAACCTGGATAACCTGATATAGGACAATGACTTTTTGGATGCAGCACCAAAGGCATAATTCATGAAAGAAATAGTTGAAAAGCTGAACTTTATTAAAATTAAAAATTTCTGCTCTGCAAGAGACAATATCAAGTGAATGAACAAGTCAAGGCACACATATTATCAAATTGACCCTCATGGGAATTGTACTGATTTACATTCCCACCAGCAATGGACGAGGAGGCTTTTGCTCTACAACCTCAACAATAGAGTGAGGCATGAAATTTTGGATTTTTGCCAATCTAAAGGTTAAAAATGGCATCTCAACATGGTTTTTAATTTTCACTTCTATTACTATAAGTAGTATGTTCGAGTATATTTTTAATATATTTGTAACCAAATGATGTTATATTTTCTTAAACTAGACTTCATATCCTTTGGCCATGATTTGTAGGAGATCTTTTTATATGAAAACAATTAGCCTTTTGTGTATGTGATGGAAAGATAATATTTTTTTCAGTTTGTCATTTGTATGTTCATGATCTCATCCTTATTCATTTTTTTCTTACATTTAATAGTATATTTGTATTGCATCTGCACTGTTTTATTGCTCAAAAATGAATGACAGGATTTCCTCGATGTCTGTGAGATTTCTAAGTGTTATACGGAAAGTAGGGGGTTACACAACTAAGTTAATCTTCCACACTGGGTGGTTTTTGCCGTCTCAAATTCTCTGCTGCTTCAGAGAGATTGTATCCTGCAAATATGATGCACTTGGGTGATTCTTTGTGTTGACCTGCCTCATCTATACTTCTGAACCAAACCAGGCTAAGAACAATTTCTTCATGTGTCCTATCAACACACTTACTGCAATTATTGCTGTAGCAAGAGATGGAATTTTGTACTTCAGAATATGCTTCTTCCCCTCAAGAAGCATGTTTTATTGCTGCTTTCCCTAGATCTGCTACAACTGGACCGTCTTATCACTCACAATGCAAGTACTATTCATTCTTTGTGTATGGGACCTGCCTGATCTTAGCTACTCTTTGCCTTTTCTCATAATTTGGAGGTTGTATTCCTTTAGAAATACATTTTTGTGATTTTTTTCTTTTACTTGCATCCAGGAAATGAAGAGAAATTTTGAAAAGCACGTCTTTCCATACTCAAAATATCAAGACATTTTTGAGCACATGTTCATATGTGATATTAATCATTATATGAATCTGATCTTTTTAAGATTTGTGTTAATATAAAATTTTAGAGCTTTGTTAATATTTCCTGCTTAGTGTTGCACCTCTATTTTTTTGTGGCAAAAAAAAAATTAATATGGAATCAATATATTAGAAGGTTGACAACAAGCCAAAGACCTTTTAGAAAATGTTAATCTTCATATACTTTCTATTAGGGTGTAAGAACTTGTGTCCCTAGGGGTAATACCTCTGATAGTTTGACCACAATTGCCAGTGATCTATGTGAATGATGACAATCATATTTGGCATCATATAGGGCAAATGGTGTTTGCTTTTTTGTAGCCCCAGTATATTACATGGTGCTTAGCATACATAATCAGTGAAAATACTTTTTTTAATGACTTGATATATAAGTTACTCAATGAATGAATGCATGGAACCTAGTGGGACAGTTAATTGAGGATAATCTTTTGATGAACAATCCATTTAGCAATATAAAAACGGGAAAAGAATGATTACACTGAATCAAGAAAGCTTAGACATCATGGATTTTCACATGGCTATTTTAAGGCTAACTAATCAGGGATAACAATAGTTGAGAATGAACAAGACAAGGAGATGGGTTTAACAGTTGAAATGTGTAAACTTTAATTCCTGGGAGGCATTTGCTGCCACTGTATACCTACACAAGCCAAGTAAAAGTTTGAGTTTTGGCCTAATTATCTTCTTATTTGCTACTCATTTTGCTACTGTGATCTAAGCCTTAGGGAAAATGTATCTTGTTAATTATTTTAGTCTCAATTTTTAAAATAACAGTGTATGTGTGCCATGTATTAGAAAGATAAGGAAAGTACCATCAGGACAGTCTTTGAATTTTGGTTCTGTAGGGTGCATCAACCGCCAAGGAGAAACCTCTGTTGTCCAATCTTAAGAATAGGAAGCCAAAGAGGAAAAGTGGGAAACTCAGTTTCTTCTATCATATACTCATGGGAGCAAAAGTGATAGTAATGCTAAATTCATAGCCTAATTTTCATTCATCTGTTCAGATATACCATATATTCTTTTTTTTAAGATTTTATTTATTTATTTTGGAGAGAGAGAGAGCATGGTGGTGGGGAGGGGCAGAGGGACAAAAGAATCTCAAGCAGACTCCACACTGAGCATGGAACCCTATTCGGGGCTCAATCCCAGGACGCTGAGATCATGACTTGAGCCAAACCAAGAGTCAGATGCTTAACCCACTGTGCCACCCAGGCACCCTGATATGCTATATATTCTTGAATACAAAGTAATTTTGCCTAAGTAAGATGCTACTGAGTGAGTGTATATTTTGTCTTCCAAGACTTAAGTTAGGGGAACCAGTGTGGGCTTCCACCAGTGACTGCTGCATCCATCAGTCCTTACAACACAGTCACTTATTTTGATCAAGTCAAAAGCTTATGTATTTTCTAAGCTTCAAGGATTGCATAGTTACAGATAAAAATTTTATTAGATTATGTAGTGATACATAGTGAGAAAAATACAAAGTGCATTTTTGGTAGTTGGAAAATTCTGCTTTCCAAATTAAAAAACAATATATAAAAATTGCTATAATACAAGAAAGGTTTTTTTTCAAATACTTTCAGAAAGGAATTCAGAAATGAGCTCTATTGTTTATTGCATTAGAATAGCATTTGTTCTGTAAATGTCTATAATGTTAAAATATTCATATTCACTTATTTATAAGTTATAATTTTTTAAGTCCAATTCAGTTTCTTTAATTTCTTTAAAAATCAAATCTTATTTTTTTTAAAGTTTTTTTATTATGTTAGTCACCATACAGTACATCCCCAGTTTCCGATGTAAAGCTTGATGATTCATTAGTTGCATATAACACCCAGTGCACCATGCAATACGTGCCCTCCTTACTACCCATCACCGGTCTATCCCATTCCCCCACCCCCTCCGCTCTGAAGCCCTCAGTTTGTTTCTCAGAGTCCATAGTCTCTCATGCTTCATTCCCCTTCTGATTACCCCCCCTTTCTTTATCCCTTTCTTCTCCTACCGATCTTCCTAGTTCTTATGTTCCATAGATGAGAGAAATCATATGATAATTGTCTTTCTCGGCTTGACTTATTTCACTTAGCATTATCTCCTCCAGTGCCGTCCATGTTGCAGCAAATATTGAGAACTTGTTCTTTCTGATGGCCGAGTAATATTCCATTGTATATATGGACCACAACTTCTTAATCCAGTCATCTGTTGAAGGGCACCTCGGTTCCTTCCATGATTTAGCTATTGTGGACAATGCTGCTATGAACATTGGGGTGCATATGGCCCTTCTCTTCACTACGTCTGTATCTTTGGGGTAAATACCCAGTAGTGCAATGGCTGGGTCATAGGGTAGCCTTAATTTTTAACTTTTAAGGGACCTCCACACTGTTTTCCAGAGTGGCTGTACCAACTTGCATTCCCACCTCAACAATGTAGAGGACCCCTTTTCTCCACATCCTCTCCAACAATTGTTGTTTCTTGCCTTGTCAATTTTTGCCATTCTGACTGGTGTAAGGTGGTATCTTAGTGTGGTTTTGATTTGAATTTCGCTGATGGCTAATGATTTTGAACATTTTTTCATGTGTCTGTTAGCCATTTGTATGTCATCATTGGAAAAGTATCTGTTCATATCTTCTGCCCATTTTATGATTTGTTTATTTGTTTCTCGCGTATTGAGTTTGAGAAGTTCTTTGTAGATCTTGGATACTAGTCTTTTATCTGTAGCATCATTTGCAAATATATCTTCCATTCCGTGGGCTGCCCAATAGTTTTTTTTTGACTGTTTCCTTGGCTGTGTAGAAGCTTTTTATCTTGATGAAGCCCCACAAGTTCATTTTATCTTTTGTTTCTCTAGCCTTTGGAGATGTGTCATGAAAAAGATTGCTTTGGCTGATGTCGTAGAGAGGTTGCTGCCTATGTTCTCTTTCTATAGATTTTGATGGATTCCTGTCTCACATCGAGGTCTTTCATCCATTTGGAGTTTATCTTTGTGTATGGTGAGAGAGTGGTCAAGTTTCATTTTTTGCATGTCGCTGTCCAATTTTCCCAGCACCATTTATTGAAGAGACTGTCTTTTTTCATTGGATGTTTTTTCCTGCTTTATCAGAGA
This sequence comes from Ursus maritimus, assembly GCF_017311325.1. Lineage (NCBI taxonomy): Eukaryota > Metazoa > Chordata > Mammalia > Carnivora > Ursidae > Ursus > Ursus maritimus. The sequence continues at coordinate 58,159,190 of NW_024426996.1, forward strand.
TTAGTTGCCCAAAGAGCCAAGGGTCCATTTCTGGGTTCTCTATTCTGTTCCATTGGCCTATGTGTCTGTTTTTGTGCCAGTACCATGCTGTCTTTGTGATCACAGCTTTGTAGTACAGCTCAAAATCTGAATTGTGGATGCCCCAGGTTTGTTTTCTTCCTTTCAACAGTTCCTTGAGATTCGGGGCCTTTTCTGGCGTTCCAGCATACAAATTTAAGGACTACTTGTTCCAGTGCCCTTGAAAATGTCATCGGTATTTTGATCGGGATAGCACCGAAAGTGTAGATTGCTCTGGGTAGCATGGACATTTTAACTATGTTAATTTTCCGATCCATGGGCATGGAATATTTTTCCATCTTTTGTGTCTTCCTCAATGTCTTTCAAGAGTGATTTACAGTTTCTAGAATATAGGTCCTTTACGCCTCTGTTGCTAATTCCAAGGTAACGTATGGTTTTTGGTGCTATTGTAAATGGATGGATTCCCTAATTTCTCTTTCTTCAGTCTCACATTTGTGTATAGAAATGCAACTGATTGAGCATTGATTTTGTATCCCGCCACATTACTGAATTGCTCTATAACTTCTAATAGTTTGGGAGTGGATTCTTTTGGGTTTTCCATATACAGTATCATGTCATCTGCGAAGAGAGACATTTTGACTTCTTCTTTGTCGTTTTGGATACATTTATCCCTTTTTGTTGTCTGATTGCTATTGCAAGGACTTCTAGTACTATGTTGAATAATAGTGGTGAGAGTGGGCATCCTTGTCATGTTCCTGATCTTAAGGGAAAGGCTTCCAGCTTTTCCCCATTGAGAATGATACTTGCTGTAGGCTTTTCACAGATGGTTTTTATGAGATTGAGGAATGTACCCTCCATCCCTATGATCTGAAGGGTTTTAATCAGGAAAGGATGTTGTATTTTGTCAAATGCTTTTTCTGCATCTATTGAGAGAATCATATGATTTCTGAATTTTTCTTTCTAGATAAAATAAGACCCTGATCGATTTGCGAATGTTGAACCACCCTTGCATCCCAGGGATGAATCCCATTTGGTCATGATGGATAATCCTTTTAATGTACTGTTGGATTCTACTAGCCAGGATCTTGTTGAGGATTTTGGCGTCCATATTCATTAGGGAAATCGGTCTGTAATTCTCCTTTTTGAGGGGGTCTTTGCTTGGTTTGGGGATTGAGGTAATATTGGCCTCATAGAATGAGTTTGGTAGCTTTCCTTCTGTTTCTATTTTTTGAAATAGCTTTAGGAGAATAGGTATTATTTCTTCTTTGAATGTTTGGTAGAATTCACCAGGAAAACCCTCCAGGCCTGGAGTTTTGTTTTTTTGGAAGGTTTTTTTTTTATCACTGACTCAATCTCTTCCTGATTAATTGGCCTGTTTAAAAAATCAATTTCTTCCTGTTTCAATCTTGGTAGTTTATAGGTTTCCAGGAAGGCCTCCATCTCATCCAGATTGCTTAATTTATTGGCATAAAGCTGTTGATAAAAGTTTCTAATAATCCTTCCAATTTCATTGGTGTTGGTCGTGACCTCTCCTTGTTCATTCATAAGTTTATTTATTTGGGTCCTTTCTCTTTTCTTTTGGATAAGTCTTGCCTTGGTCTGTCAATTTTATTAATTCTGCCAAAGAAGCAGCTTCTACTTCTGTTGATCTGCTCTACTGTGCTCCTGGTTTCTAATTCATTGATCTCTGCTCTAATCTTGATCACTGCTTTCTCATGCATGGATTAGGCCTGTCCCTCTGTTGCTGTTCCAGCTTCTTGAGGTGAGAATATAAAAACTGCATTTTAGATTTTTCTGTTCTTTTGAGCGAGGCTTGGATGTCTATGTATTTCCCCCTTAGGACTGCCTTTGCAGTATCCCACAGGTTTTGGACCGTTGTGTTTTCATTCTCGTTGGTCTCCATAAATTGTTTAATTTGATTTTTGATTTCCTGGTTTATCGAATCATTCCTGAGCAGGATGGTTCTTAGTCTCCAAGTGTTTGAGTTTCTTCCAAATTTTTCCTTGTGGTTGAGTTCCAATTTCAAAGCGTTGTGGTCTGAGAATATGCAGGGGATAATTTCAATCTTTTGGTATCGGTTGAGACCTGTTTTGTGTCCCAGAACATGGTCTATTCTTGAGAATGTTCCATGGGCATTAGAATAGAATGAGTATTCTTTGGTTCTGGGGTGTAGTGTTCTATATATATCTATGAGGTCCAACTCGTCGAGTATGGCATTCAAAGCCCTTGTTTCTTTGTCGATTT
>NW_024426996.1:58162352-58229142 GCF_017311325.1 Ursus maritimus
CTCCAATTCGCTGATACGTTCTTCTGCCTCATTTACCCTGGCCGTCAGAGCCTCTAGTTTTGACTGCATTTGGCCCATAGAATTTTTAATTTCTGTCAGATTCACTCTCATTTCCGCCCTTAGAGATTCTATATTCTCATTAACATTTTCGTTAATACTTTTTTCAACTCTACACATCATCTTGACCGTTGTGACTCTGAATTCCATTTCTGATAATTTGGTTATATCCATATCCATTAGTTCAGTGGCAGAGGCCACAGACTCATTGTCTTTTCTTTGCTGCGGGGGATTTCTCCTTCTCCTCATTCTGATGAGGAGTGGTTGTGGGGTTGTCCATAGCCCAAATTATTGACTGGGAGCCAGGCCGTGCACCTTTGTTTTATAGGGATCTTAGGGATGTGGGCTTCTTGATTTTTCAGCCTGCCTTCTGGGGGAGGGACCTGCCGTGCTGATACTCAGGCAACCCTGTTTGGGTAGAGTCTCCGTGTCCCCTGCGAGGGGGGATGGGGATGGACACACTGCGAGCCGCAATTTCCAGGCTTTTGTTCCCTGGCGGCTTTCCCTGGCGGTTTGCTGTGCCTCTTCTGAGAGAGCAGCAGCGGCCGAATTTCAGCCTCTGTCACAGAACAGAGGGATCGCGGACCGTTCTCCACTGATGTTCTGGCCACTTTAACTCTGTTACTGTTGGTGCTGCTCAACCCTGCAGCGTCCTGGGATGTGCACCCCACAACAGGCGTCCCAACCCTCACCTCCAGGGCCCCGTCTCTGTCCTTTGTGTTTCTAACACCGCCAGCCGCCAGCCGCCCCTGTGCGCTCCCGGAGCTCCAAGTCTTAGTCTGAATCCAGTGAGCACACCGGAGCTCCGTGAGAAGTCTGGTAGCGCACGTTCCCCGGCTCATGGTCTCAGTCCGCTCTCTCTCGGGTGCCTTCAGCAAGTCCGCCCGCTCCCCCGTGCAGGTGGCTACCGCTCCCCGGCGCCCGAATGCAGCGGCTCCCTCCCCCTTCCGTTTATCTTCCGATATCTGTGTGAGGTTTCACGGCTCCCCGCTTCGTACCTCAATACTCAGTGCTGGAGATGTTCATTTGTAGAGATCCAGATGTATCTTCATGCGTCTCAGGCTGATTCCGTGGATGTTCAGGCTGGTCTGGTACCTATCCAGCTCGACTCAGGAGACTGGCTGAAAAAGGGGTCCCCTACTCCTCCGCCATCTTAACTCCCCCCTCTCCAAATCTTACTTTTTAAAGTACCTTAATTAGCATTCCCTGGATCTCTGAGATGTTATTGTATTGTGCATCAGATGGAATAAAGCAAAATAGAATTTAATCCTGTTCTTTATCAAAGAGACCACTGTCTAGCTGATAAGGCAAATGAATATAAAGGCAAAAAAGTAATTATGGAAAAAATTATGATAGGCCTTATAGCAAACATATTACTAAAGTGCAAAGAAGGCATGCATGTTTATGTAAGTTTTTTCATGATCCATTGTTTTACAAATGATATGGAATTTTATACTTCTAGTAGGTAAATATTATTATGTGTATGATAAATAGAAAATTTGAAGCAAATTACGTATTTCCTCTCAGGATTAGATTTAATCCTCAGTGAAAGTGTCAACCTGATACAATGAAAATTTTCAAATTTTGGTACCATTCTGTAATAATTATGATTAGACTGGCTCTGATTCTTATACCAGAGATTAGGAATGAGAAACTCCCTGATCAGTTAGCTGTGTGAAATTGGCTCATTCTTTTCTGGAATAGAAGTATAACTTGAAGAATTGATTATATTTTCTTTTCCCTAAAGGAGCTTGACCACCAGAATGGTCTTTGTCCAAGACATGATTGAACCAGTTACATTTTCATCTTGGAATAGGGAACAGTAGCAAAGGACAGTGACTCTCTAACTGGGGCTGGAGCACAGTGAAACAGAAAGGAAACTAAGGACCATGAGGCAAATTGAGGTGACTCACCACCATTTTGTAAGAGTGTCTTACAAGTTTACACCTCATTTAGAAGGCTTTCCCTCTTCGCCTTTTGTCGGATAAAAATGTAACAAGCTGCCGCACAGGGACCAGATCCTGCCCGCAGAGGTGCTTCTTTTGTTTAAGATGCACAAAATGAGTGTTGATCCGGGCTTTTAAATTTAATAAAATCCAGGTTTCTGTTTTCCCTTGAAAAACCAAAAAATATGCTTAGGTTCTGCATTTCCCCAGTGGAATGATCAGTTGAATCTGAGCAGCAGCTGCCTTTCAAACAGGCCATTCACTCCTGTCTTCCACCTGTTCTTGCTGTCAACCCAAGGAAGGAGTGTCGCGAGTCCCATCTAACCACTGTCTGCATTTGTGTGGTTGTTTGTCTTAGGTGGATCCTGTATCATTTATTTGCGGCAAATTATTTTTAACATACTTCTGGTCCTAGACTAAATGGCAAAAATACAAAATAAAGTTGAAAAATCAAAATATTTATACGTTACACATGGAGACAAGTGAAAGTTACCCAAGCAATTAGCTTGTGTAAAAACTTTCTAGTGGCTCATTTTGATCTCCCTGTATTGAAGAGCTTATTTCTAAGTACTTTTTTCATCTTTCTCTTGGCTTACAAAACTTGTATCCAACAGACTGCTATGGATACCATCCACATTCCTTAACTCTCCCATGCTTTGCTCACTTTCCAGACTAAATATAAACATACTCCTTTATTAATATTTCATCCCCATTCCCCACATACTCTCTTTGCTCTGTTCCCTTCCATCCATTGTTTAGAACTTTCTCCATATGTTCTTTCATACCCCAACACTTTCCTCTTATGGCACTCAGCTCATACTCCATCAAAATTAGGAGTGCTTCTCACTCTCAAAATAAATTTGGGGAACATTTGATGAAATTTATATATGGAATTACTATTGAAATTTCTAGATGTGATGAAGACATTGTAGTTATGAAGGAAATGTTTTTATTCCCATAGATGTATAAAGAAATACTATAAGGGAAATGTCAGTTTATAATAGATCATACATACTATAGAAGAAAAGAGATGTGAAGCATATACTTCAATATATCAACTGTTAAATCTAGGTGATAGGTGCATATGTTTTCTCTATAACTCTTGAAATTTTTCATAATTAATTTTGAAGTGGGCTCATGGTTAAGTGCAGAGGTATACATGTTTCAGAGAAAAAGCATTATATTGAATGTACCTGTATTCAACCCATTATCCCTACTACATTCTTTCCCCTCTCTTATTGTATACAGTTTAGTGTCTAAATTATTTGAGGTTAAGAATCTAGCATATTCTAAACTTTAGGAATAAATCTTGCCTTCAGCATACTTACATCCTACCTCTTTTTTAAAAAAAATGCATTCTGTATGAATCACTAAATGATACTCTGGAAGTAACAGCTTAAACCAGATTTTAAAAAAAGTATATGCCTTTATTAATGAAGTTTGGGTATAGGTGGTCTGGGACTGATATATTGTTCCATAAACTTCATTCTAGAGGGCTTCATCCTTAATGTTGCCTTATAGACCAAATGCCTGATGAGGGTCCAGCTTTCCTGTCCCTATAGGAGATACCAGTGAGATCAAAAAAGTCTGTACCATATATCACATGTCCTTGTCTTAAGGAGCCTTCCCTGGGATATCATCCAACAACTTCCCCATAAATCTCCTTGGCCATGTCTAATGGGAGAAAAGCTGGAGAGTCAGTCATTTAGCTGGACGTATTACTACTTTGAGTAAAATTTTATGTTCCTAAGAAAGAAGAGGAGAGTGGGGTAGTCCGCTTACATTCTCTATATAACTTTGGTTGATAATAACTTTAGAAAATTCTTATTTTCACAAAAATTAAATTTGGGTGCGAATAATATTGAACTTTGTGAAAAAAGGCATAAATATAAATTTACATGCAAAGACAGTTAATAGTGAAACCCATGTTTTGAAAAAGTTAAAAAATTTTGCTTTATGGGGAAAGCTGTTATGAGTGAAAAAATATATTCATCATCTTCTTTATTCCAAATAAGCTTCATAATGCAGCAGGTATGCTTTTTCATTTTTCCCCCTTTTATTCTGTTACTATCGTTGTTGTTTTTGTTGTTGTTATGAGACCATAGAACCCATGCTCTGACAAAAATATTAATAGGAAGAAAGCATGAAAAAGATAAACTATCTTTTATGCTGTAAAATGCATTATTGTTTCTAATGATTACCAATCATCCACAAAAATGTCTACATCTTTGATTTTGTTTTTACTGTATAATCTGAAATGGTTCCTTCTTTAACTTGATCATTTTATTCTATTAATGGAAGAATCTTTGACATATAAAAGACTGACACAACTTTAGACTCTTACATCCTTGTACTTTCAACTATATAACTGATGCAAATTGTTCGTCCCCTGCTCCCAACTTGTCATTTTCTCCCTTTCCCCACTTTCTGTCTGTCTCTGCTTTTTTGTCTCTCTCATCATCATTGAAAGATAGATTTTTTTTCTTGTATTCTGAGACCAAAAAACTTGGAACCCATATATTATGTATTGGACAAGACATGAAGGAGAAAAGGAGAACTTCATTGTTGTTAGTGGAATGATGATAATATAGGTCCTCAACATGTCAATGGCAAGTGAATGAATAAATGAAAAGCTACCCTATGGCAGGAAGCATTAGGGCCTTATCCCCCTAAAACAGAGTATGAGGCCTTAGGCCCTGCATGTTTTGTAACTGTCTTTGTAATTTAGCTCACTGATGATGTAGACAAAATGCTGCTAGTTGGAAAATATCCTTTTCATCTCTCTTTCTTCTCTCCTCCTAGTGATTCTCAAATGGGCTACACATTGGAATCACCTGTGGGAATTAAAAAAAAAAATCTAATATCTGTGCCTCCTCTCTAGAGATCCTGACTTAACTGGTCTGGTCTAGAGCCCTCGATAATTCCTCTGTAACTCTAGTGTTGAGAACCACTTTTAAGCTCGATAGTTTTGTGTCACCTGTGGTGTTTTGTTAAAAAATTCTGATGTCATCGTTCTTGTAGCAATTTACCTTTCTTTAGTCATCCCAGTTACTTGTGATACAGGTAGTTCAAGAAGTAAACTTGGGGGTCGCCTGGGTGGCTCAGGCGTTAAGCGTCTGTCTTCGGCCTAGGGTGTGATCCCAGGGTCCTGGGATTGAGCCCCACATGGAGCCCCGCACCAGGCTCCCTGCTGTCTGGGAGCCTGCTTCTTCCTCTCCCACTCCCCCTGCTTGTGTTCCCTCTCTCACTGGCTGTGTCTCTCTCTGTCAAATAAATAAATAAATAAAAATCTTAAAAAAAGGGGCGCCTGGGTGGCACAGCGGTTAAGCGTCTGCCTTCAGCTCAGGGCGTGATCCCGGCGTTGTGGGATCGAGCCCCACATCAGGCTCCTCCACTATGAGCCTGCTTCTTCCTCTCCCACTCCCCCTGCTTGTGTTCCCTCTCTCGCTGGCTGTCTCTATCTCTGTCGAATAAATAAATAAAATATTTAAAAAAAAATCTTAAAAAAAAAGTAAACTTGGAAACATTATTAGATTATTGTTTTAATTAGATACAGTTAATGAACTTTGATATTTATTCTTTTTTTTTTTGTTAACTAGTTGGCTGATTTTTTTAAAATTTTATATTTTAATTTGAATTCAATTAATTAACATAGAATGTATTATTAGTTTCAGAGGTGGAGGTCAGTTATATATTACCCAGTGCTTATTACGTCGCATGCCCTCTTTAATGTGAATTGTCATCTAATTTAACCCTGTACTCTGAGTTACACATTTGTTACACTAGTGGTTACTTCAGTTGATTTTGGCAGAATTTTCATTCCATGAAGAATGAGAACTACTGCATCAGGTGTGGGAATTTTAGTTCTGCTTGTTTATCACAGAGTAATTGATAGAGATTAGAATTGGAAGCATGCCGCAATTTTTGAACCTGGTCCTTGATGTCCCATATCAGGAAGATTTCTAGTAAGCTTTACATCCTGACATTAATTTTCCAGAGTTTATTAATGCCCTTGTTTTCCTTCTCAACGTTAGCTTTAGCAAATAGTATAATTTAAGTAACAAGTTTTGAGTTGTTTTGGAAAATTCTAACATAAAACATTAACATTATTCCAGATTAGTCTTTCTAGAAACAAGGTCAGTAAATATGATTACCTTTTATGGAGGGGGTGGAGTGGAGTAGGGTGTGGGGTAAAAAAGAAATTTTTTAAATATAGGAAAAAACTTAGCCTGAGGCACCAGATTTATAGAATCACCAAATTTATTTTCATTCTTACGCCAAGGGTATCAATGAAGAAGACAGACTGAAAAAGAAAGGAGTAGAAAGACAGCCTTATTTTATATTATTTATTTATTTATTTATTTATTTATTTATTTATTTATTTAATTCAGATTGACAGTGTAAATTGTCCTGAAATCACTGGGTAATTAGGCAACCTTCTGCATGGCCCTGAAGCAGCAATCTTGATACTACATAATTAATAATGTTCTCTTCAAAGTATGAACGATAATCCCTTGATTGAATGTTCCAGTTTCATTACATTACTAAATAAAATGAAACAATAATTAGAACAATATGCAAGGTAAGGGAGGCCCATTTCATTATGTGTTTGTATGTAAGGAAGCATAAGAATTAATCAAATGAAATGTGAAATTATGGATAATTGCAGGCATATGGAGATGATCAGTTTCTTGCAATCAGAATTTTGTAAAGGGACAATACATGTGCTTATTTTTCCTTGATAATACCATGTAAATTTGGGGTTGTAACTGAGTTCTAGTATCTAGAATTACAGAAAAATCTTTATTCTTTTTACAGATCTTTGAGAGGTGCCTTTTGAAAATTTGAACATTTCTTTTTAAACTCTATTCCTAATTTCCCTTGTGAACATTAGTTTTTTTTCTTCATTTCACTCCCATATACCTTCTTTATATTTTCCCAGACAATAATGTTTTAATATAGGCTTATTTTATCCTTATCCCATATTCTTTTGTCCCCCATAATACCTTAAAACACATACACAATATGTATGTGTGTGTGTATGTGTGTGTGTGTGTGTGTGTGTGTGTGTGTGTGTATAATTTTTTTTTTTGAAGGAGAGAGCCCGAGCAGAGGGAGGGACAGAGGGAGAGGGAGAGAGAGAATCTCAAGCAGGCTCCACACCAAGCATGGAGCCCAATGTGGGGCTCAGTCTCACAACCCTGAGATCACGACCCAAGCTGAAATCAAGAGTCAGGCACTTAACTGACTGAGCCACCCAGGCACCCCATAACTGTTGTATATCTTATTCTTTGTGGTTTCTCCTCACACTTAATACTATGAGCCAGACTCTTTTGTCTTCAGTAAGTGCTTGATAAATGCATGAACACAATCAAATGACAAACACTATTAAATAATGAACATAAAACTATGAGTTCCATTTCCTAAGGATAATGATTGAAAATTAAACAAGTCATTTACCTAATGTAAATATTAAAAACTACTTTTATTGATCCATTTGATAAGTAGTCAGTAATTATAGGGTATGGATAAGGCACTATCAGAAAATTCAATGCATAGTAATTGAAGAGCTAATACTTGTGATATCAGAATAGAATTTTTTTAGTAGTCATCATCTATCAAGCTCTAGTTCCATGTTCTCAACTGCTGGTGGGACATCTTAGTCACTTATGAAAGAAATGTTTGTTAAACATATATATATATATAACTATGCTGTATATTTTCGGAATTCAAAGGATAAGAGGGTCATTATAAATGGCCATGCAAGTTTTACATTGCCCAACTATAGGAAGGGGGAGATGGATTTATTAATACACAAAATTGTTTTAATTTCTTTCTTAAATTTTGGTAGGGTTCACCAGTGAACCCATTGGGACTTTGACTTTCTCTTTCAGAAGGTTATTATTTATTCATTTCCTAAACACACTGTACTCTTCTTTAGGGACACAGCCAATTGAAGCTTAAATCTATGGCAAGTGAAAATTAAGGGGTATAGCATTATTGTCTTTTAAAGAATTCCACCTGTCGTGACACAGATTTTATTGACCAAAGTATATGGTCCTACCCAACTTCAGGGAGTAGTGAAAGTGTGATCCTATTATCTGCCTACTATGTGCCTGAGGGAAGTAAAACTATAAATATTGGTGAGTAGGAATAATAGATACCACACTATCATTGACTTGAAAGATCATGAACAATTTCACATGGCATTTGTATATTTTTAAAGTAGCTAGAATTTGGACCAAAAAAAAGCAGTAACAGGGATACTAGGGAGAAACATGGAGAACCCAGAAAGTTATGGAAACAAGAGAAGTTAAAATAACTCAAGGTGAGTTCAAACCACCACTATGAAATGCCATCATCACATAATATAGAGCTTGTATAATTATCTACCCCCTCCTTTTCAGTCTAAGATTTTCAGGCTTGAAAACCTGGAATTATTTGAGAAGCACTACTAACATTTATAGTTATTGCTTCTGTGTTGTTTTAATAGCTTCTTAAATGGATCTAGTCTTACCCTTTTCAAATATATTCACTAATACTGTTATTTTTCTAAAATGTTTTTCGGTCACTTCCATACTGAAGAACAATTATTCTTGGTCGTCTTTTGGCTCAATTGCTTAGTCTGTGTCAAAGAGCCTCAGTATGTTGATTATTTTAACTATTTAAATTTATTTATGCACCATTTTCTATAGCCAAGGAGTTGGTTTCCTTATTTTAGCAACAAAACATGTTCGGTAATTACTTTTATAATGTTCTCCACCTGGAATACCCATTTTTCCTTTTCACTAGTCCATGAAATGATCCAGTTCATATTCTACCCATAAAATAATGTCCATATCACCTCAATATATTTCCTTTCAATTGTATAAATAATTACAAAGAAAAAGAACTTTAATGAATTGCTTAATACACATTAGACAATTGCAAATGTTATCTTTGATATATTTATATTTTCATTTGAGAAAAGGGAAATCTGAAGTTTAAAATCTGAATACCCGAAAGTTACAGAGGTCATAAAGCATATAGCTGGCATTTAATTCCAGGCCCATGTAATGCCTAAACTTGATTAAACATTGTAACACCTCCTAAATTCTTTTAAAGTATATGGCCTATTTCTGAGTTTTCTATTCTGTTCCGTTGATCTCTGTGTCTGTTTTTGTGTCAGTACTATATTGTCTTGATCACTATAACTTTGTAATATAACTTGAAGTCTGGCCTTGTGATGTCTCCAGCTTTGCTTTGCCTTTTCAAGATTGCTTTGCTTTTTTGGGTCTTTTGTGGTTCCATATAAATTTTAGGATTGTTCTAGCTCTGTGGGAAATGCTGGTATTTTGATCAGGATTGCATTAAATGTGTAGATTGCTTTGGGTAGTATAGATATTTTAACAATATTTATTCTTCCAATCCATGAGTATGGAATGTTTTTCCATTTCTTGGTGTCACCCTCAATTCCTTTCCTAAGGGTTTTATAGTTTTCAGAGTATAGATATTTTCACTCTTTGGTTAGTTAGGTTTATTCCTAGGTATCTTATGGTTTTTGGTGCAATTGTAAATGGGATCGGTTCCTTGATTTCCCTTTCTGCTGCTTCATTACTGGTGTATAGAAATGCCACAGATTTCTGTATGTTGATTTCTTATCCTGTCACTTTACTGAGTTTGTATATCAGATATAGCAACTTTTTGATGGAGTCTTTCAGGTTTTCTACATAGAACATCATATCATCTGCAAATAGTGAAAGTTTGACTTCTTACTTGCTGATTTGGATGCCTTTGATTTCTTTTTGTTTGATTGCTGAGGCTAGGACTTCCAGTACTATGTTAAATAACAGTGCTGAGAGTGTACATGCCTGTCTTGTTCCTGACCATGGAGGGGAGAAAAGAGAGAAGCAAACCAAGAAACAGACTCTTAACTATAGAGAACAAACTGAGGGTTGCTGGAGGGGAGGTGGGCAGAGGTTGGGTTTAATAGGTGATGGGTATTAAGGAGGGCATTAGTTGTGATGAACCCTGGGTGTCGTATGTAAGTGTCAATCACTAAATTCTACACCTGACACTAATATTGTACTGAATGTTAACTAACTGGAATTTTTTAATAAAAACTTGAGACTACAAAAAAAAAAAAAAGTGGATGGTCAATTATTTTACCTGAATGTGGATTCCTATTTTTCTCTAAATCATTTTCATATACATGTCTTTTCTTCTCAAGTAGCCCATAAGCATTTCAAAGCCAGGGACATATCTTTCAGTTGTTTTGTATCTTCACACCACTGAACACTGTGGAAGTATATAAGGACCAACCAAATGAGAAAAGCAAAGGCTCTTTATTTTGAGCTTACTGTAGTAAGGAAGTCCACCACTGTCACTTGAGTTTCGACAGACTGAAAGGAAAGCAAAGGAGTGGGAAAGTTTTATAGTGGAAAAAAGGGAAGACTTCATATGCCCTGTTTGGAGGCTCTTGGCATGGGGAAGCTCAAGGCGGGCAACTAGATGTGCAGCATACTGTGTGACTGTTGAGAGGTGAATATTTGTCTCTTTATGGTTGGTCATAAGTTAAAAGCAGGGACAAAAATTAGGAAACCTTTCAGTTATTAATCAAGCCTTGGCCATTTGGAGCTGATTGTTAAGTTACTGTTTAGCTTACTGGTTTGTCACTAGAAATAGAAATCTGCCTTTTTGGTTGCTTATTATAGATAAGGGGTTGGTTACCTGGTCAGATGTGGGTCAGAGTTCCATTTTTATATTTGGTCAATCCATTTTCCATTTGCTTATTCAGTTTCTCAGCACTGTGTTTAACAATTGAAAACTATCAGGAACCACTTGATAACTTTAATTTGGCTATGCTCTATGGAAGATGAAATGAATCAATGACATCTTGTAGGTTTTTGGACACATAGGTAAAATAGCTCTGCTCTATCCCTGATTTTTAATGTGCTGGCCACAGAATCCATCACGGCTGGATCATTTCCTACCTCTTTGAGAAAATAAGAACAGGGATGGAGACAATCTTTGCTTTGAGGAAAGCAGTTATCATGGTCTTAACTGGTCAGTTTTCAAGTTGAACTACCTGAATTCCAATCTTGATCCTGAATTTCACATGCCATATTATTTGAAAGTAATTACTGAATATCTTTAAACCTCCATTTCTTTATCAGTACATTACAGATTATGATATTAATTATCTTGTAGGACTGTTGTAACAAATAGGGGTAAATTAAGAATTTTAAAAGCCCCAAGTACTGACCTGTTTATTGGATTGCAATTCAAAATGAAAGTATTTCTAAACCATAAATTAATTGGAAAAATGTCTGACACAAGTTTTATTTTTGATATGATAAATAATTATATGCTACTAGAAAAACCTTAAATATCAAATAATTTCCCCATTCTCCATTGGGAGGGAGTTATTCAGTCACTGCTGGTGCCCTAAGCATATGATTACACTACCTATAATGCAATCCAATGTTGGTGGGCATTAAAATAAAGCTCACATATAAAACCCTTAGCAATAAAGAACTCTTAATATTATTACGTTAATTTCATTTTTATGTTCTTGAGCTTTCATGTAATCTTATAATGAATAATGAATACATGCATAAACCAATATGATGGGTAGATATATATCTGTTGTGTTTAAATGGAGCTCTACTTTCTAAAGTTTTTCAGAAAAATTCTCGTGTTAAACACATAAGATAAAGTTCCTGTTAAAATCATAAAATTGGTAGAAAAATTGCTGTTTTTAAATCAAAAGACCTTTTAGAGGCACCAAGAAATGGGAAAGAACTCATGACATTCTTAAGGGTCAAATCTGTCTTGAACCGCTTTTAAAAAATGTAATTTTTTTTTTTTTGCTTTTAACTTGAAAACTTGAAAACCTCAGTTAAAGATGTAAGGGTTATTTTATAAATGTAGAATAATAAGCCATAATGATGATGTGCAGAGTAACTAAAACACACATTACCCTGCCAAAGAAGGAATTCACAGCAGAATAAATGGGAAAGTTATAATTTTAGAATGGCCAAATGCATAAATAATTTATTTCAAAAAGAAATTTATTTTGCTATAATATTTTCTCAAACAGGTGAAAGATAATTTTAATTTAAATTTTCATGACAAATGTGCAGTGTATTTTTTAAATTATATTTTCCTCTTTAACAAAGACTTTTTGTTTTAATATTTGTTTAAATAACTTCATTCCCTTTTATTTTGATGTTGTGTATTTCCATTAATTCTTATGCTAATTCTTCAATTATTCATCCACTGTAAATAAATAATATTGAGTACCTACTATATGCTAACTCCTGGGCTAAGCACTTGAGATACAATGTTAAATACGATGGGCGGGGTGCCTACTCTCCAGGTTAATAGTTTAAATAGGAAATTCGAATGTAATATGATAGGGACTGTGATGAGGAAAGTCCTACATGTGGTGAACCACATAAGAAAAAACCCTAATACAAACTTGAATATATGTGAGTGGAGATCTGGGGTTGCAAAGGGGTCTGGGGTAGAATGCTTCCTAGAGTTAATGGTTTCAGTGAAATTTAAAGATTGAGCTATAAAACCTGGAGGGAATAGTGTTCCAGATTCAGGAGAAAAAAGTGTGGAAAGGCCCAAAGGTAAATGAGAGCAAAGAGGTAAATGTTAGAAGAACAAAATTTAGAAGTTTATTAAGAATCAATTTGCATAGGGCCCTGCATGACACTTAATTGGCTTTGGATTTTATCCTGTGGTCAAAGGGCAGCTTTTAAGATAGTTCATTAAAGTCTTTCAATTAAATGTTTAATTGATTTTGTAAAAATTTTATACCTATAAATTATCTCAAGTTTTTGAGGGTAGTTATTGGGATTAGGTAGAGTTTATTTTTCTTTTTTGTTTTTGTTTCATTTTAGCCATTTAAAATATAACTTAAAAATATATGACTTTGCATTTAGCTTATAAAATATTAAGTGGATTAGATAATACAACTTCAAAAGAGATTTTGTTCCACTTTCTTGTTTTAAAAGCTTTCTAAGATAGGTCTTCGGGGACTAGAAGGGGTGAAGTTGCTGTGAGTGTTCAAAAATTACTAGGACATTTCAGGTCAAATCCCTGATATGTACTTCCAAACACTATGTGCTAAATATTGATACAAATTCCAATGGTATATATCCAAGAATAACAGGTGAACTTAGTTCAATATTTGATGCTGTCTGCTGTAGCATTGATTTTTCTAGAAGATATAAAGCTTGCTTTCAGCAGGGATAGAATAGATTGTTATTTATTTAGTTTGATTTGAGGGTTAGAGAATGCGCAAGCCTTAAAATATCCTTTACGGAAATGCTATGAGAACTTGAATACTTACTGCTGGTGTCTTTTATTAATTAGTTAATTAATTAATGAAGGTTAAATGGAAGTATGTTACCCATGTGGAATAATGCATGACACCAGGATTGCCATTACCATAGTATTCCTCTACTTAAGTAATGAGTACTGTCAATTGAAAGAAAAATACTAGAAGTATTAAGGGAATACTAAAAGTTCATAAAGGGGATAGGAGATCAAATTTAGAATATGGCATACTATAATTTTATTTATCTCAAGGGTATTTTTATATTATATGTGTGTTCAGAGTCAAAAATGCTACATTTATATTAAAATTCTGTGCCAGGTAATTAAAAAAATGCAACTAAGAATCCAGGTTCATTGAATGTGGGAAGACTAGTTTTCAAGCTCTGTCAGGAGAAGATCTTCAGAATGTCATCCTTGAAAGCCAAAATCTCTAGAAAAATTAAGATAAAGCAATACTTTGAAGAGTTATTTGGGAGAAATGGAGAATCTCACCCCTGAGGATTTTTATGTTCTTTGATAAGATCTCTACCAAAAGAAGATTTGGAAAGAAAGAGATTGATTAGTTTTTTCCTCAACCTACCTCCCATTTTGTTTTTTAAAGATCTGAATCAAAGCATAAATTTGAATAGAATTATTAGGATATTCATTACCGAATCTGTTCCATAATTATTCAGTAACTTTACTTTTACATGAGGTAAGGCCTGTATCACCAAGTTCTGAATATTTGCAGTATTTTTTTTTTTAAGAACAATGTGTGTTTATGTGTATCTCAAACTTCTACGGATACACCAGCAGTTGGATTGAGAAGAAATACGATGACCTTGAAAATATAGCTTTTGAAAAACTGATTGACAGTCCTTTCCTCTTCAACCTTGTATTGAATTATGAAACATTGTGGCAAAATTAAATTATTAAAAAATTGCTTACAATTAAAATTGAAGAAATTAGAATGTCTGTTTCTGCTAGACACTAGTTTACAACAAAATGCATTTCCATGCTACTAAGGGTGGAGAGAAATTGAAACTGTCTACAAATGCTTTATTCAATGCCTATTAAGTATATGTATAGCCAGAGAGGGATCAGGATCTCACTAGTATACCACACTGTAGACTATTTCATCTGAGTAGCTAGCCTGCTAAGCCAAGAATGAGGGGCAGATTCCCTTGGATTGGTAAGAGAGGGAAGGGAATGGTATTTGATTTATGGGGAGAGTTTAGGGGACAAATCTCAGAACTGTGACAGTGAGACATTTGTTCATAGAAATCTTATCGACTGAGGGTGCTGAAAACAGAGAAAGGGCAAAAGGGACAAACATCACCTACAGAGGTAACTGCCTATTGTAATTTTTCTTTATTCTATGAAAGTACTAATTTACTTATGAATCCTAATCTAATATTTCTCTTTGGGACAATCAGGGTTAATCCTATTTAGCCTTCCCCAATCTTCTATTACGCGGTTGTACTCTTTTTCATTCATCCACATGTTCATTCATTTCATCATTTTTCCACTGCCAATCAACCGTGAAGGACTTCCTGTGGAGATAACACAAACATTTATAGGAAACCATTTTTTCTAGGACAACTCTCAATTTTATAATGTTGGCAAATAACTCTGAAAGGTGTAGAATTATTATTTTCATAGAATGCTAAGCCTGACTCCATTTTCTGATATATCTACAAAACCAAAACCAAAACAAAAATATGGATTCTTTGGATTTCAGATGCCTGGATATAGTCTAAGTGTTGGTTGGCATTCAGTTATATTTAGAAAATAACTAATTAAGAAGCAATTTCTACCATTATAAAAATGTTTCCTTCCATTTGTTCACAAGACTTCTGGTTGATTCTGATGCTGGTAATGAAAGACTAATTAGTCAACTATTATTTATTAGTACTTACTCATACTATTTTTGTGACCTTATATTCTTAATGAAAACACTTTAAAATTAAAATGTGGACCAGGTCAGAGATTCAGTCACTTTTTATACCAGTAATTGCATTTAACATTTTGTGGTGAAATCAAATAATGTTCTGTCTTCATCTACAATAATCCACTGCATCTTCTGAGACTGGTGACCTCATTCTACCTCATGGGTGACCTCATTGAACATTGCTTTCTATCAGTTTTCATACCCCAGCATATATTTTTGACCTACTCCTAATTTCTTTTCATAGTCTTCTCTTTTCGATCTGTGACATAAAATTCAGTTGTTTTTCAATGTTCTGTTAGGAGCCCTAATCTAATATTTTCCTATGTATTCTCTCTGTGGTTCTCCTACTTCAGCTGCTTTTATTCAGCTGACATGTGTGTATATGCAGATGATGATAACTCACAAATTTTCATGCTTAATCTGCCTCCAGAACTTGTATATACAATTTGTCATTCAGCATGTTCCCTAAAAATACCTTATGACCTCAAACCAGACCTATCCAAAATCAAATCCATCTTCTCCCTATTCTTCAACCCATCTTCTTCTATTATTCTCTGTTTTGTCCTCTCAAATCCTCAGATCTTCCTTGATTCCTTTTTTTTATTGAAGTACAATTAGCATACAATGTATATTAGTTTCAAGTGTATGACATATTGATTTGACAATTCTATACATTACTCAATACTTATCATGATAAGTATAGTCACCATCTATCAACATACAATGTTATTACTGTATTATAGATTATATTCCCTATGCTCTAGTAATCTCTGTGACATTGATTTTATATATGGAAGTTTGTACCTCTTAATCCCCTTTATTTTGCCCATGCCGCTACCTACCTCCCCTCTGGCAAACACCAGGTAATTCTCTATATTTAAGAGTCTGTTTTTGTTTGTTTCTTTCTTTGCTTGTTCATTTGTTTTGTTTTTTAGGTTACACATTTAAATGAAATTGTATGAAATTTGTCTTTTTCTGACTTATTTCACTTAGCATAATACCCTCTAGGTCCATCCATATTGTTGCAAGTGGCACAATCTCACTCTTTAGGGCTAAGTAATACTCTATTTTGTGTATCTGTTTATGTGTGTGTGTGTGTATGCATACCATGTGTGTACACATATGCATACATATACATATATGTATCTACACACCACGTATACATACCACATGTGTGTATATACATTTACACCCCACTTTATCGATTCAGGTATTGATAGGCACAGGTTGCTTCTATATCTTGTCTATTGTAAATAATACTGCAATAAACATAGGGATGCATATATGTTTTTGCATTAATGTTTTTGTTTTCTTTGGTTAAATACTCAGGAGTGGTATTACTGAATCTTATGGTATTTTTATTTTTAATTTTTTGAGGAAATTCTATACAGTTTTCCACAGTATTGCACCAATTTATGTTCCCACCAATAGGGTAAAAGAGTTCCCTTTTCTCCACATCCTTGCTAACATTTCTTATTTCTTGTCCTTTTGACACTAGCCATTCTGACTGATGTGGAGTGATATCCCATTGTAGTTTGATTTGCATTTCCCTAATGATTAGTAATGTTGAGCATCTTTTCATGTGTCCATTGGCCATTTGTATGTCTTTGGAAAATGTCTCTTCAGGTCTTCTACCCCCTTTTAAGCGGGAGTCCTTATTTCTTTAATGTTGAGTTGTATAAGTTCTTTATATACTCTGGATTTTAGCTCCTTATCAGATACATCATTTGCAAATATCTTTTCCCATTCACTGAATTGTCTTTTTGTTTTGTTGATTTTCTTTGGTGTGCAAAAGCTTTTTATTTTGGTGTAGCGCCGATAGTTTATTTTTGCTTTTGTTTCCCTTAGTTCAGGAGACCTAACCATGAATATGTTGCTAAGGGTGATGTTCAAGAGATTACTGCTTATGTTTTGTTTTGTGAAATTTATGGTTTCAGGTCTCACATTTTGGTCTTTAATCCATTTTGAGTTTATTTTTGTGTATGATGTAAGAAAGTGGTCCAGCTTCATTCTTTTGCATGTATCTGTCTAGTTTTCCCAGCACCATTTATGAAAAAGACTGTCTTTTCTCCATTGTATATTCTTGCCTTCTTTGTCACAGATTAATTGACCTTATACCCACCCATAAGTTTATTTCTGGATGCTATCCTGTTCTATCCTGGATGCTAGCCTCAACTGGTACCAAAAGATTGAGATTATACCATGCATATTATAAGATGACAATGCTATGAAACTTGAAGTCAACCACAGGAAGAAATTTGGAAGGACCTCAAATACATGAGGGTAAAGAACATTCTATTAAAGAATGAATGGGTCAACCAGGAAATTAAAGAAGAATTTAAAAAATACATGGAAGCAATTGAAAATGAAAACATGACAGTTCAAAACCTTTGGAATGTAGCAAAGGTGGCCCTAAGAGGGAAGTATGTAGCAACGCAGGCCTTCCTCAAGAGGCAAGAAAATCTCAAATATACAACCTAACTTTACACGTAAAGGAGCTGAAAAATGAACAAATAAAGCCCAAATCCATTAGAAGACAAATAGTACAGATTAGAGAACAAATCAATGATATAGAAATAAAAAAACAAACAAACAGATCAATGAAACTAGGAGCTGGTTCTTTGAAAGAATTAACAAGATTGATAAACCCCTAGTCAGACTTATCAAAAAGAGAAAGGACCCAAATAAAATCATGAATAAAAGAGGAGAGATCACAACCAACACTGAAGAAATACAAACAATTATAAGAGAATATTATGAGCAATTATATGCCAACAAAAATCGAATCAGTTATCAAAAATCTCCCAACAAACAAGAGTCCAGGTCTGGATGGCCTCCCAGCGGAATTATACCAAACATTTAATGAAGAATTAATACCTATTCTTTTGAAACTCTTTCAAAAAATAGAAATGGGAGGAAATCTTCCAGACTCATTCTATGAGGCTAGCATTACCTTAATCCCCAAACCAGACAAAGACCCCACTAAAAAGAATTACAGACCAATATCCCTGATGAACATGGATGCAAAAATTCTCACCAAGATACTAACTAATAGGATCCAACAGTACCTTAAAAGGATTATTCACCACCAAGTGGGATTTATTCCTGGGCTGCAGGGGTTGTTCAACATCTGCAAATCAATCAATGTGATACACCACATTAACAAAGGATAAGAACCATATGATCCTCTTGATGCAGAAAAAGCATTTGACAAAATACAGCATCATTTCTTGATTAAAAACCCTCCACAATGTAGGGATAGAAGCATCATACCTCAACATCATATTAAGCCATATATGAAAGATCCACAGCAAATATCATTCTTAACAGGGAAAAACAGAGATTTTCTCCTAAAGTCAGAAACACAACAGGGATGCCCATGATCACCGCTGTTGTTCAATGTAGTATAGGAGGTCCTAGCCTCAGCAATCAGACAACAAAGAGGAAAGAAAATGCATCCAGATTTGCAAAGAAGAAGTCAAACTTTCACTATTTACAGATGACATGATAATCTATGTAGAAAACCTGAAAAACTCCATCAAAAAGTTGCTAGAACTGATACAGGAGTTCAGCAAAGTCACAGGATATAAGATCAATGCACAGAAGTCTGTTGTATGTCTGTACACTAACAATGAAACAGCAAAAAGATCAATGAATCAATCCCATTTACAATTGTACCAAAAACCATAAGATACCTAGGAATAAACCTAACCAAAGACTAAAAGATCTTTAGTATGAAAGCTATAGAATAGGCACAAATAAATGCAAAAACATTCCATCCTCATGGATTGGAAGAATAAATATTGTTAAAATATCTGTGCTACCCAAAGCAATCTACACATCCCTATCAGTGCAATCTCTATCAAAATACCACCAGCAGTTTTCACAGAGCTGGAACAAACAATGGTAAAATTCATATGGAACCAGAAAAGACCCCAAATAGCCAAAGTAATGTTGAAAAAGAAAACCAAACCTGGAGGCATCAGAATTCTGGACTTCAAGCTGTATTACAAAACTGCAATTATCAAGACAGTATGGTACTAGCACAAAAACAGATACATTGATCAATGGAACAGAATAGAGAACCCAGAAATGGACCCCCAACTCTATGGTCAACTAATCTTTGACAAAGCAGGAAATAATATCCAATGGAAAACACAGTCTCTTCAACAAATGGTGTTAGGAAAGTTGGACAGGCACATGCAAAAGAATGAAACTGGACCACTTTCTTACATCATAAACAAAGATGAACTCAAAATGGATGAAAGAACTCATTGTAAGACAAGAATCCATCAAAATCCTAGAGGAGAACACAGACAGCAACCTCTTTGACCTTGGCCACAGCAACTTCTTGCCGACATGTCTCCAAAGGCAAGGGAAACAAACGCAAAAAGGAATTATTGGGACTTCATCAGGATAAAAAGCTTTTGCACAGCAAAGGAATCAGTCAACACAACTAAAAAGCACCCTGTGGAATGGGAGAAGATATTCACAAATGACATATCTGATTAAGGGGTAGTATCCAAAATCTATAAAGAAGTTATCAAACTCAACACCCAAAAAACAAACAAACAAAAAAACAGTCAAGAAATGGGCACAAGACATGAATGGACTTTTCTCCAAAGAAGACACACAAATGGCCAAGAGACACATGAATAAATGCTCCACATCACTTGGCATGAGGGAAATACAAATCAAAACCAAAATGAGATACCACCTCACACCAGGCAGAATGGCTAAAATTAGCAAGTCAGGAAACAACAGATGTTGGTGAGAATGTGAGAAAGTGGAACCCTCTTACACTGTTGTGTGAGAATGCAAACTGGTGCAGCCGGCTTGGAAAAAAGTATGGAGATGCCTCAAAAGTTAAAAATAGAACTATCCTACAACCCAGCAGTTGCACTACTAGGTACTTAGCCATTGGATACAAAAATAATGATTTGAAGGGGCACATGCACCCCAACATTTATAGCAGTGATGTAAACAATAGCCAAAATATTGAAAGAGACCTATCTGTTGACAGATGAATGGATAAAAGGATATGGTATAGATATACAATGGATATAACTCAGCCATTAAAAAGAATGAAATCTTATCATTTGCAACAATGTAAATGGAACTAGAGGGTAACATGCTAAGTGAAATAAGTCAGAGAAAGACAAATACCATATTATTTCACTCATGTGGAATTTAAGAAACAGATGAACATAGGGGAAGGGAAAGAAAAATAAAATACGATGAAATCAGAGAGGGAGACAAACCATAAGAGACTTAACTATAGGAAACATGCTGAGGGTTACTGGAGGGGAGGGGGTGGGGGGTTGGGGTAAATGGGTGATGGGCAATGAGGAGGGCATGTGATGTAATGAGCACTGAGTGTTTTATGCAACTGATGAATCACTAAATTCTATCCCTGAAACTAATAATACAGTATGTTAACAAAATTGAATTTAAATAAAATTTAAAAAAAATTCTATTTCATCTGATTTAAGTATTGCTACACTGGCTTTTTCTTCACTTCTATCTGCATGGATTATCTTCTTCCATCCCTTTACTTTCAGTCTTTATGTGTCTTTAGGTGAAGTGAGTCCCTTGAAGGCAGAATATAGATGGGTCTTTTTTTTTTTTTTAATCATTCACCATGTTTTTTGATTGGAATGTTGAGTTCATTTACAGTTAAAGTAATTACTGATAGGTGTGTAATTATTGACATTTTGTTAATTGTTTTCTTGTTTTGTAGTTCTTTTCTGTTTCTTATCTTCCTTTCTTCCCTGTGGTTTGATGACTTTCTTTAGTGTTATGCTTGGAATCCTTCCTCTTTATTTTTTGTGTATCCATAATAGGTTTTGATATGTGGCGGCCATTAGGTTCACATACAGCATGCTATGTGTATAGCCGCCTGTATTAGGTTCTCGTTCACTTAAGTTTGAACACATTCTAAAAGCACTAAGTTTTTACTCCTCCATGTTTTATGTATTTGTCATATTTTAAATTCTTTTATGTAGTGTATCCCTTAACTAATTTTTGTATATAAAATTGATTTTACTATTTTTGTGTTTCAGTCTTCATATTAGCCTTGTAAGTGATTAATCTACCACTTTACTGTATGTCTCCTTTTACCTGTGAAACTTTTTCTTTTCATAATTTTCTTCTGGTTATGCCCTTTACCTTCCACTCTAAGAATTTTCTTTAACATTTCTTGGAATGCTGGTTTAGTGCTGATGAACTCCTTTAACCTTTGTTTGGGAAACGCTTTATCTCTCCTTCTAGTCTGAATGATAACCTTACAGGATAAAGTATTCTTGGTTGCAGGTTTTTGTTTTTACCTTTCACCACTTTGAATATATCATTCCACTCCCATTTGGCCTACAAAGTTTTGCTGAAAAATCAGCTGGTGGTCTTATGGAGTTTGTCTTTACGTAACTGTTTTAATTTCTCTTGTTGCTTTTAAAATTCTTTATCATTACTTTTTGACTTTTTTTTTTTTTTACTTTTTGATATTTTAATTATTATTTATCTTGGTATCATGTTGACCTCCTTGTCTCGGTAGGATTCTCTGTGTTTCCTGGACCTGGATGTCTATTTCCTTCCCCAAATTAGGAAGGTTTCCAGCTATTATTTCTTCAATTTTTCTTCCCCTTTCTCTCTTTCCTCTTCTCTGGGATTTATGTAATGTAAATGTTATTACTCTTGATAATGTCTCTAAGTTCCTATAATGTTTTCTCATTTTCTATTACTACTACTACTACTACTACTACTACTGCTACTACTACTGCTACTACTACTACTACTATTCAACTTTGATGCTTTCAGCTACCCTGTCTTCCAGATTGTCGATCTGTTTTTCCACATTCTCTAATCTGCTCTTGATTCCCTCTAGTTTCTTTTTCATTTCAGTTATTGTCTCTAGCTCTGATGGGTTCTTTTTATATTTTCTATTTCTTTGTTGAAGTTCTGAGTTCATCCACTCTTTTCTCAAGTCCAGCGAATATCTTTATGACCATTCCTGTGAATTCTTCAGTAGGCATATTGCTTATCTCTGTTTCATTTAACTCGTTTTTTCTGATTTTGTCTTGTTCTTTCATTTGGATCATAGTCCTCTGTCTCTTCATTTTGTCTAACTGTTTTTGTTTCTGTATATAGGAAAGTCAGCTATCTATCCTGTTCTTGAAAGTAGTGGCCTTGTGTAGAAAGGTTCCTGTGGTTGCCTGCATCACAGTCCCCCCCCCCCAGGCACCAGAACCAGTTGCTCCACGGGTTCTCCTACATGGGTTTCATGTACCCTAATGTTGTGGCTGAATTGCATTTGCCTTCAGCCAAGTTGCCTGCTGTAGGTAAACTGGGCAGGGCTTGTTGGGTGTGCTATTGAGGGGCCTGGCTGAGGCCCCTGTGAGCTCATAGGTGGGTGGAGTCACACTAAATGTCTGCAGTTAGCTTCTCTGTCATAACTGCAGGTGCACCAAATGTCAGGGCTTGCTTTCTGAGCAGTGAGCTAAAAGGCACACTGGTGTGCAGGATTATCATCCCCTCTCCCCAGGACAGGACTTACTTTGAATCAGCACTGGTCCCTGCGAAGGCTTCTTGAAGGGTATGGTGGGGCAAGAGCCACCTTGGAGGGATGCCTGTTGAAGCAAGCTGGTTGGATGGGGCAGGTCCACAGGGGAACATGAGGGTAGAGCACAACACAGCACTAGCAAAATACATGGAGAGTATTGACCTTGGCTCCTGAAAGTGTCTGGCTATCTGGGTTGGGAGTGGAGAAAAGAAATCGTATCTGCCAGCACTTTTTTTCCTTGAGAAATCTCCCGAAGATCACTGCTCCTAAAGCACACGGTGTGAGGTTAGTAAATACATCTTCACATGTACCTCAGGTATTTTTTGAACTCCTCATTCTGTGCTGTGTCTCCCTAATTTACGTATTATGCTGGCTCTTTAAGGGTGGGTGAAGACTTGGTTTCCTCTCATCCTCAGGCTCTCTCAGAGTTAAGTCCCTTAATTTTTAAAGTACCTGGAGGTAATCCCCACTGATTTTAAAAGCTCCTGAAGGTAAGCCTCACTAGTTTTCAGAGCCAGATGTTATGGGGGCTTGTTTTTTCAGTTCCGGTCCTGGGTGGCTGGTGTGGGATCTGATCCTCTCACATCTCTATGCTTGTTTGTCCCTCCCATTAGTGGTTAGTCTTGCCAGCAGTTTGGTTCCCAACTGCATCTCTGCCCTTCCTGTCCTTAAGGATTAATTGTTCAAGGTCGATTCTGTCAGTCTTTGGGTTGTTTTCAGAGTTAGTTGCATAGATATAGCTATTATATCCATGTGTTTGTGGGACCAAGTGACCTCAGCATCCTCCTACCCTGCCATATTCCCTGGACCAAAGAAAACTTCCTTGATTTTTTTATTTCTCACCTCCAGATGCAATCACTACATCTATTATTAATTCTCATTATGTTTTTCTTCCAAAATCATGGTTCATGCCACATATTCTCTCCTGGGTTTTCGCATTCATCTGCTCAATAGGTTCCAGTCCTACCTTCCTATTTATTTCTTTTGCTACATATTAATTATTCTAATATTTAATCTCATTTTCCCTGATTTAAAGATGTCATTGGCCGTATTTGTTAGCTCTAACATACAGTCAAGATCTTTCATAATTTGCCCCCTGCTTATATGTAGTTTTGCCTTCTGTCCTGCCCACCTACTTTAATGCTCAGATAAACTGAGACTGTTGCCATCTCATGCATAAGCATATCCTTGCTAGCTTCTTGGACTTTGCAAATGATTTTTCTCTAACTGAAACTTCCATTTCATTTCTTAATGTGGCTACTTCTTATTTAATCTTGAGTTTTTTATGGGATGCCTGGGTGGCTCAGTTGGTTAAGCGTTTGCCTTTGGCTCTGGTCATGATCCCTGGGAGAGAGCCCAAGCCCTGCCTCTGGCTCCCTGCTCAGCAGGAAGCCTGCTACTCCCTCTGCCTCTGCCCCTCCTGTTTGTGTGAGCACTCTCTCTCTCTCTCTGACAAATAAATAAATAAAATCTTAAAAAAAATAATCTTGAGCTTTTTATTTAGACAGTAAGTCCTCTAGAAACTTAGACTCTTTCTCTTGGTACCTCCTAAGAATTGCTCCAGAACCGTTTTTTTTTTCCCTCTGTATTAGCAATTATCATATAATTTGGAGATTGCTTTTTTAAAATTTTATTTTTCCACTATAAATTGTTGGAGGGTAAGCATTCTGTCTTTTTCATGATTGTAATCACTGAAATATGAACATACTGTAGGTACAACAAACGTGTTAAATAAATGTAGTTATTACAGTCCATTACTGCAAAACTAAAACCCAACAATTCCTGCCTAGTACAGATGGAATTTATGTAAAAATTAAGAAAACAAAAACAAAACAAAACCTTCTTTGGGGCCTAGGAATGTAGACATAGGTGAGCAAAGCATGAGATAGATTTCAGCCCCAATTTCCTACCTCTCCCAGGGGTTAGGAGGAGCTTTGAAGGGTAAAATTGATAAAACCAAACACACACAGTCCTGCTATTCTTGTCCAGGACTTGTTGAAGGTGTGAGGATATCTGTACACAGGCAGCAGGATACACATCTAACTCATGATAGAACAATTAAGGTAGCTGATGGATCAGTCTTAAGTTTTGAAACTGGCATTGAGCGGGGTCATTATGAATTATACTTATTCATCTCCTATAATCTCAGAGTTGATTTCATTGTTATTTCAGCTTACTTTTGCTGTTTCTTCTATTTTCAGTGTTCTACTAATAAGAATAACCTGAAATTCAACCAGTAATTGAGTTTATCTTAAAAAGCTAACTATCCATTAACACTTGATGGTGAGTGTTATTTAGGATTTTTCCATGTTAGGAATTCCATGAATGAGAAGTCAGGCAAGTTAATATAAAGTCATAGAGGATTAGATGGGCTCTAAATCCAAGGACAGGTGTCCTTATAGAAAAGCCATGTGAAGACCCAGAATCAGAGGGAGAAGGCTATGCGAAACAAGCAGAGATTAGAGTTTATGGAGCTGCAAGGCGTGGAATACCAAGGATTGCTCTCCCAGATTTCCACCACAGCTTTTCTCTTTCATAATTTCCTGTCTTCTTTCTTGCTTGCTAGAACTTGAGAGGCAACTCCTAAAATACAAGTTTTTTCTACTCACTGTCACCTTTTTCTCTAAAACCAACTTCCATAAGGTTTCTGCCTCTATCACTATAGTAACAAACTGCTTTCTCAAGGTCACAAATGACATATGTTGTTATTTCTAAAGGTTAATTCTCTATTCTTGCCATCTTTTATCTCTTGGGAGCATTTGCCATAACTAATTACTACTCTTGTTTTACCACCTAACTCAGTGGACACTCTAAAATCTATCTCCCTTGTACCCTGTCTGTCAATATGATGTTGGTTTTTCTCTCCTCTCTAATTCACTCCAATGGTGAATTTTTTCAGTAACTTGAGTTACCAGTTATACGTTGATGACTCCCAAACTTCAACTTCTTTCTTGAATCCTAGACTCATCAGCTATCTTATATTTTCACTTGGCTATTTGTTACATAGCTCAAAATATTTCTGAACTCTCAGATTGTTCCTTTTTTTCTCCCTAACTCCTCCACCCCCAAAGAAATAAATAAGAAAACCAAACAAATCACTCTGCCCTTATTGCATTCATCCCAGGTCTTTTCCCCCACCCCCCAATTCCTTACAATTGCTCAATTGCTCAGGTCAAAGAACTTTTGAGTCTTTGGAGACTTTTCTATTTCTCTCACAATCCACATACTGTCTGACAAGCAATCATGTTGAATTTATATTTAAAATATATTTCACATGTGACCCTGTCTCTTCCTTGCTATCACCCTGGTTGGGGTCATCAACATCTCTCTCCTATCTTACTTTAATAGACTCCTAAGTGGTCTCTACCCTCTTACCCATTGGTCTGTTTTCAGCAGAAAATCTAGAATGATCATTTAAAAACAAATATAATCATGTTACTCCTCTGAACAAAACCTTAAAATTGTTCTTCATTTTACTGAGGGGGAAATTCAAAGCCTAATGGTAACTGACAAGGTCCTAGCTGACCTGGGCCTCCTTACCTCCTGTTCTCATCTCTTATTTCTCTCTGCTCTTCTGGTAATGTTCCAACTACACTTGTCTTTGCTTCTTTAGGGTCTTTGTACCATTTATTCCTGATAGGTGGCTCACGTCAACACCTCCGTCAAATCTTTCCTCAAAATTCACTTTATCAAAGAGATGTACAACTTATTTAAAATTGTACCATTCTCCATTCCCAGTTCCTTTATCCTAATCTCTGTATTTTTCCACACCACCTCTTTCCTTCCAATATGTTACATTATTCCTTTATTTAGGGTATTTATTTACTATTTATTGTCTGGTAGAATGTTAACTCCATGAGACTAGAGATCTATGTTTTATGTACTTGCATACTCTACCTAGATTAATGTCTAGCACATGATAGGTGTTCAATTTATATTTTTTGAATGAATTAATGAAAAAGTGATCAGTAATATAGTTTAGTAGTAGTTTCAGAGTGGATGCCTGGAATAATATTTGTTCATTTTTGCATTTACTTATGCATAACATTACAGAGAACAAAAGTCATCACAGTAGTCACAATCACTATGGTTTATAGTGCTTTTCAAGATAACTGGGGATTCTTTTATATAATTCAATTTGATACTATTTGTATCTATAAATAAGACAACTGAGGTTTTCAAGATTAATAAATTGATCAGGCTTAAGCAATATGTGCAGTGGTAGAGCTCAGAGTGTCACCAGATCTGAATGAATCGAAATTCCACTTTAACTATTCTGTGATACTAGCACTTTTATAAACACTCAAAGAGCAGACAGGAAGTTTCTTTCCTCATATACATATGCTCTCTCATATGTAGCTGAGTGTCATCTATTTATGTGAGACAGCTGCTGCTCAGCTACCCCTGAATTTGTTAGTCTAGATTTGTTAAAACTACCACGGATACTGTTATTGTTTTTTTTTTTTCCTATTGTCATCAACTTCCTTTTTAAAGCAATCTGTGACACATTGAGAAATGCTACTAGGAAATAGCTCTGCAACTTAAGAATGGCACTTCAGAACTAAGTAATTTAATATTTCACAGAGGAACGTACTGAATGCACCAATTTCCTCAGGGCTTTAGTTGGACTCACAGAAGTGACAATGTGCTACTCTATAATAGGTCCTGAGCTTTCTTCATAAAGGCTTTTTATGTAGGTGGCCCAGAAATCACTGTGACATTCACCTAAAAGAGGATTCACCAACTTTGCCTTATTTACTTGGTTGTGTTTGGTTTTCTTTTTAAAAAAATACATGTGTTGCTGTTACATGAAGCTGGCTTTCTGCAATAATTTTCTTTTCCAAATATTGGTATAGTATTAGTTTCCGGAATTTCTTCTCCTATAAATGGTTATGATTATACATTTTATGAATTCAGGCTCCAGTTCAGATTTGCATTCCTTTAACAAACGTTTTTCTTTTTTTTTTTTTAATCAAGTATAATTAACAGTGTTCTCTTAGTTTCAGATGTACAATATAATGAGTCAACAAGTCAATTAAACTGTTTAAGGTGTGTCTACATGACTTCAAACTCTTGGATAGGAAAGAAAAACCTAGCATCAGTCTGACAGAATGTCTTATATCTAAATACCATTTAGACCCTGTGGAGCTTCCCAGCAGTGACACCAGTAGTAATACAAAAGATTGGAGAAACTATATGGTCACCATAATTTAATTTCAAATGTTCACGTAAAGAAGTCTTCAGATTAAAAAAAAAATCACTTTTAAAAGATGATGTGCTAATTACAGTCTTCAAAGATAAAAAAAAATTGATAGCTCAAGTACAGCACAGACATGTTTGTTTTAAATTTAGAGAATATTTGCTTAAGGAACTCACGTTGGATAAACACACAATTACTTTTCATAGTGTAACTATTTACCAATGGTGTATTATGTCGGATAATTGAGAAATCCTTACATTAAGTTTAATTTTTCAAATCTGAATCTATACGTATGCCTGTGTGGAATGATAGGGGAGACCTGAGGATGGAGGACGTGGATAAATGACTTTTTTTTTTTTCCCTCAGAGAACTAAAAGCTTAGGGTAGTTGTTATATAGCAAAATCTTATAAATTGCTCAGGAAATTTGAATCTCATATGCATATAGTGATTGAGCTCTAACACTGGGGGGACATTGAGATATAGTTAACTTATCCTACAGACGTTATTCTTTAGCTAAGAATTTAATTATTTAGAATAAGCTGGTGTAGTTGATAAAGTATCATGGTTGAATATCAGTCTAAAAATTGAAACCTCAAAATTATCATTTCCAACTCATTAGATATCGTGGTGCGTTCTCTTACTGGTGTTCGCTAGTTTGGTTTTTGGAGCTCAGTCTAACCAGAAAGATATGAGACATCTACATTAGAAATAGAATCTTGTAGTTCTTTTTCAAAATTGCAGGGAAGTCTACAACACAGGGAATGAAAAGCCCCAAGAAATGTGAGTTGTTCCCATCCAAAGAGAAAACAAACATTTAACTAAAGGCTGTATATATCAACTGCTAAATTACTGGGGAGGAAATTTTATGTAGAATGGAAAGGGAGAAATAGAAGTTGGGGAGGAAGACTGGGGAAGACTATTCCTACATATGGAGTTCTAGTAAATCTGATGCGTGTCATCCTTAATTTATATAATGAGTTGTCAATTAGAAGAAAAGTCTAATTAAGCCAAACTGTAGGGCCTGAGAATTTGGACCCACAAATATAATTCCTTCATGTGGATAAGACATTATTTTGGAACAATTTAGATGCTTTGCAACTGGTAGAAAACTCCTGTGGTAGTCATTAATATAACTTTTTAAATAATGACACATAGCAGCCTGCTATTATACTGAGACAATTATAAAATATAGACTAGCTCCTAGCTAGCTTGTTGTATCCTAGGTGATATGACAAGAATATATTAATCAGATATACAATTTATTTTACAAAACTCACTATTTGTATTGCAATTGGTAGATTTCTAGAGGAATTATTTCATATGAGAATTTTAAAACTGAATGACACTTTAGACTTGTGTTTCATAAAAATGGGAGCAGAGCACTAAAATCAGAAGAAACACATATAAATCAACTTTAACTTTGCCTAAGGAACCTAGGAGAATCAATAGAAGCATTCTATGTGCTATGAAATATCAACAATATGACCAGGTACTAAACAAATAGAAACTAGTATTCACGTTTTATTAAATTACATCATGAACATTTTATAGATTAGAAAATTAAAAATATAATTATCTGCTTCAAAAAACACTATGCAAGAATTTAATAGGCATTATGAAATTTATAAGGAGAAAAACTTTTTTCAAAGATGTAAATAAACACTTGTTAGAAAAATAGAAGCTCTTGGATGGAAACTTTGAATTTATAAAGATTTCAAATCTTATTAAATTTATAAATAACTGTCCAGTTGCAAACCCCATGTGATTTTGTGGTGACTTGATAAAATCACACTAAAGTTAAACTGGAAGTATAAATTGTTTTGATATTTGAAGGACAGCTGTGCTTCTAAATATCAAAATATATTTAGAAAGTTACAATAACATAAAGAGTATATAGTAAAGACTAAACATTGACCAAAAATCAATGTCTCAGACACACGCACACACACACAACTTATACAAATAGCTATACATGAATTTTCATTGAATGTATGATGAATTTGACCATCAAATCAGCTGGGAAAGAAGGATTAGTTGGTTATTGATTCTTGGAATTATAATATTTTAAAAACATTAAATAATATCCATATTTCACTTCATATGCAGATATAAACTGAAGAAGCATTTACATTTAAATGTAAATTTGGAAATGGAAATTCTAAACCAAAATGTGAATTACTCTTGTCATTTGGAACATGAGAGTTCTTTCCAAGCATAAAAGCAGTAAAAGAAAGCACCAGGAATGACAATAACAAAAACACAACAAAAGAAACAAGTCTGACCTAAAATTAAAAAAAAAAAAAACATCAGTATACATGATAAATAAGATAGATGTCAAACACTAAAGCCAGGAAAAATATCTAGTTAAAAGGTTAAAGTTCTGGGGCGCCTGGGTGGCACAGCGGTTGAGCGCCTGCCTTCCGCTCAGGGCGTGATCCCAGCGTTATGGGATCGAGCCCCACATCGGGCTCCTCTGCTATGAGCCTGCTTCTTCCTTTCCCACTCCCCCTGCTTGTGTTCCCTCTCTTGCTGGCTGTCTCTATCTCTGTCAAAGAAATAAATAAACTCTTTAAAAAAAAAAAGGTTAAAGTTCTTCATAAATAAAATATGATTACAGTTCAGTAAAAAACACAATTCCAATAGAAAAATGATCAGAGCTCACAGAATATTCATGGAAAAAGAAATGTTAATTTATGTTTTAAATATAAACTTTTTGTATTCTTAAATTTCTAGAATGAGAAAATATCAAAATTATCATATTAAGAGTATAAAATAAAATATAAAATGACAGTTACTTTTTAATTTTCAATTTGACCCACAAAAATATATTGCTTTCTTTACCCTGTTACAACATTTTCACATTATTTCCTATTCAATGCTAATGAGCCAATAAAACCCAATTGGCATACTTTTCCAGTGAGTAATAGGTTTCACTTCAGAAAACAAATACATTCTTTGTGGCCTTAATAAACTTCAATATTTTGTGTAATGGCACTAGTGCGACCTGTGACAGAAATTTCTATCACAAGCTTACTTTATCTTTGACTTGATTAAAGCAGTATATTTGGATTATGTTTGCATGTTTATTTATTATGCTTGAAAACTTCAAATATATGTAAAATTTATACTGCTAATTAGTCATAAATACTTGCCAGAGACAGGTATTAATCTGGTTCTGACTTCTTTTTAGGACACCACATTAATATTCTTAACTATGCAAGGTAAGAACAAATGTTTGGGCTTTTATAAAGCACAAATATAAAAATAATAACTACATTTTAATCAATAACATTTTTACAATGCAACCTATGTCCCTGTGTACCTTTCAAACTACAATAAGTTGGAAGTACATTTTTCTCCTTCTAGTTATATACTTGTTAGATATGGACCAGTCATGATAATAATTATTTGCATTTATATTATACTTAGCATTAGAGATCTTCACAGTGATTGACCTCCAGAGTTAACTTTGAAGAATTTCTCCAATTTGCAGATGAAAATGTTAAGATTAACAGAAGTTCTGTGATTTGTTCTAAATCCTAAGACTCCCGGGTGGTACAGCTAAAACTCGTCTCCTTATTTTTAGTTTGGTGTTTGAGTCTTAAGCGAACTTTAAATAAAAGGTTTTACTTAACAATCTTTCACTCAGTGCCAGCCTTGATAGAAAGAAACTTAGCAGGACTGAATATTATTGAACTGCAAATTGGTCCAATTTTCCTCCCATTATTTCCTAAATGTGCTAACATACAGATGAACAAGATTGTCATTGTGGTTCTCTTGGTGACACTCAGGAGCCTTTCTACAGACATTTATATGTAGAAAGCAGTATTTTTTACATCACTAATCCTCTCAAGGAATATTTGGTGCATACAAACTATTAGTTTGGCACAATTTAAGTACAGAAGATAGTGACAAACAATTCTCTATATTCATAGATATTAAGTGTTATTGAAGTCTGGCTTTAAGCAATTAGTTATATACAAAATATTAACTACAATTATTGCAAGTAGTATGGAAGGGAAATATAGAGAGCTATGAGAACATGCAATGAAAGGACGAGGTTAACTTTTTGTAAAAAACCTGAATGTTGATTAGATATCAGCCAGGTGAATGGGGTTTGGGGCTAGTGGTATTGGGTAAAGAAGACTATTCTAGGCTGAGGAAAATGTATGGAGGCCCTAAGGTGGGAGAGGGAACAGTGATTTCATGAAACAGACCAGTGTGGCTTGGGTATAATAACCAAAGTGAAATTTATGACAAAATAATGTAAGATCCATAGTCAATGGCAACATCATTTCACTAATTGTACCCTTGAAAGTGGGTAGGGAAGAAAAGAGGTTTGAGAAAAATTCAACTACTTTTTCAATACAAGACTTAAGATTGAGTTATTCCATGATCTGGTAGGTCACAAAGTTGACAGCTACCATAAAAGGATTTCAAGTGTGTACTACTTACTTCAGGGGCCATCTAATTGTAGATGAGACCATGATTTAAACATTTTATCTTAAAAAATAAAGCCTCTGTCATAGTCAAGAGATGAGAAAGGTATTCATTGGATATCCCATTCTTGCTTAAGCAGAGAGGAAACATTGAAAATGTCCCAAGACTTTGGATATTACCGTAGATTAATGTCAATCTTGAATCACCTGGAAATTGTCAAAATCTATACCTGATTTATGTACCTGTTATTGATTTCAAGCATTAGCCCAGCCTTCCGATCTTCCTCCTGTCAGCCTGGCTGTTACC
The DNA here is from genome assembly GCF_017311325.1 of Ursus maritimus. Taxonomy (NCBI): domain Eukaryota; kingdom Metazoa; phylum Chordata; class Mammalia; order Carnivora; family Ursidae; genus Ursus; species Ursus maritimus. The sequence continues at coordinate 58,195,119 of NW_024426996.1, forward strand.
TTCCTTGTTAGATTACAAATTCCTTTTCCCCACATCCTAATTCAAGGTTGAAAAAAAAAAATTAGAATCCTACGCAGTGTTTAATTTGAGAGGTTCTGTTCAATATCTCTGCATTCCTTGCATTTGGCCACACACTAAAATGTCACCCCGTCATATAGATGTTTTCTTCTGGACATCTAATTCCTCAAATACTCAATGTGGTTCACAAGGTGAAACATTTACTATTTGAAAGGAGAATGGCAAGTGAGAAGTGTTTGTCAGCTGGTTTAAAGCTGTGACAAAGAGTGACTATTTTCCCCCACTTGACTCTGCATCACATGGGGAGGGTAAGGTGACAAACCTTTAAGACATGTTATCTTATGGCTTTTGTCTCATTCCTCAGGGCCTTTGGCTCTTCCTCTTGTAACACACAAAACCATTGTTTCCAAGTCATTTAATATTTTAAAGGATTTAATATTTAGTTAGTGATGGATCAAGCTACTAAAATCAATCTTGGCAGGTAGAAGGATTGAATTCAGTCCAGATGAACAGTAACAGACATGTTGCTCTCCTGGGGAGGGGAAAAAAAAAAAAGGCAGACTCAAGCTGCTATATAAATTGAGTCCCTGGTTATGATCTTACTCTCAGTAAAGTATGTTATCATTTCACTAGCGCTTTGTGACAATAGTTTTCCTTTTTAAAGGGATCATTTACAACCTTTCCTTTCCATGATCATGTATTCAGTTAGAAGAGAAATACATTTTTGTGCAATGACTGGCAAGAGACAGTGTTAACTCTGTACTCAAGATCTGTGTTATTTATAAAGCTACCTTCTCAACATATCCTTTATTTAATTACCTTTTTTCTTTCTTAAACTTCAGGCTACAAAGGAGTCTGTAAAGCTAGAGTGCACAATAAGGACAATGACATAAATAATAACTAGTGTTCATGCCAATTATTTTCCAGAAACTTGGATCAATTTTCTGGGCATGTTCATATATATATTTCTTCAATAACTTCAGTGAAATCGTTTCCAAAAAAATGAGTCTTTCCAATGGTCTCATTTGACCACTAATTTGTCCTTTTTATAGATGTGTTTAACTCTGTTTACTCGTCTTAAAAATTTTCTTTTCCCTGTTTCAAAACCATGCCCACTTCTTAGTTTCCTCTGTCACTCTGTTAAAGCTTGTTACTAGTGATTTTATTGTTGTTGTTGTTGTTGTTAATTTTTTAAAGCTATTCCCAATCTTTAATAACCATGATTATAACAATGACTCCCCAAAATCTCTTCCAATTTTTATCTTTCTCCTATGCTCCACTTTGTTAACAACTGCTTTCTGTTTAGTATGAACATATGTATCAATTTACCTGAGATAAGTCCTGATTATGCTTGTTTCATAAAACACACTACTTTGGGCAATTAGAAAATGCACCAAATATCCAAAAGGCCTAGGTGTTCAGAATTGGCTGCTGGGACTACAGCCTATATTACCAATTAGGACAATGCAGCAAAGACCCCACCACCACCACAACCAAGAAAATCCACTGTTCCTGACTAGCTGAAGCAGAGAAGTAGAAACTGAAAGCTATATCTTTTATTTTTTAATTGAAGTATACTTGACACACAATTATTTCGTTAGCTTCCAGTGTACAACATAATGATTTGACAAGTCTATATATTATGCTGTGCTCACGAGTGTAGCTACCATCTGTCACCATACAACATTATTACAATACCATTGACTAAATTCCCCATGCTGAGGCTTTCATCCTTGCGACCTGTACATTCCACACCTGCAAGCCTGTCCCTCAACTCCTTGTCACCTATTTATTCCATCTCCCTACCTCCTCCCCTCTACCAACCACCAATTTGCTCTCTGTATCTATGGATTTTCTGCTTTTGTCTGTTCATTTGCTTGTTTTTTAGATTCCACATACAAGTAGAGTCATATGGTATTTGTCTTTCTCTGTGACTTATTTCACTTTGAAAATTGCATCTTGCTAAACACCCTTTCTGCTGGGAATGGCCAGCAATTCCTGTACTGACAGAGGAAAGATTACTCCAAACTTTGCCATGAAAGAGAGGAGAAGGTAAGGGGGTCAACTCAGAGACAAAGACCCTTTGCTCTTCTTTGCTCCTGCTTTTATTGGTCCTTCAAGATAATCCCAAATCCTTTGCCAGTGTTCGTCAGGCACATGATGTGTGACACAGGGTCTTACTGAAACTGGGAGGGTAATTTTGGTGTATTCTAGGAGATCTGCTGAACAGAGCCTAATGGATAATGCCTTCATCTCTCAGATCACAGGGTGACTGTTTGGGCTAAGAAAGCTTAGGGGAAGGCAACTCCCCGCAGCATTCCAATGGCAGAGAGGTCACTCAGGCCTTGGCATTCCAAAGGCCTACGGCCTTCTCCAAAACCTTCCCTGCCCTCAGAGGCCTCTGTGTTACATTGTAGTGAGCCAGGTATTATGGCTGATTTCACGCTCTACATTAACCCCAGCACCTTTCCAGAATGGATTTCCTGTAACACCCTTTACATTATGCTTCCAAACCCAAGTCTCACATGATTGTTTCTGACTGACAGAGTCTAGTCACAAGGAAGGCTAAGCAAGTGAGTTTTAACTTCTATATTTGGAAGCGTCCTGATGATAGATAATACTCCACAAACATGAGAAAAGTATTTGAACGCTGGGGGTTCAGCAATCATAGCAGTTTATTGTTAGCATAATTCCAAACTAGTTTGTGTCGATATACAGGGAGAGAGAGAGAAACTGGGGAAGGGTACAAAGGATGCTTTAAATTAGTTGTAAGTTTATTTTTTAAATGTCTGAAAGCAACAGAAATAAACACCACGTAAAAACCAATAAATACATAAAATGAACAAAGGAATTTGAGTACCAATAAAGCCTCACCTCTTAACAAAGAACCTAGATCTAGTTTAAAGATGTGGATTTGAATTTTATATAACAATGGCTTAATAATAAATCTAGTTTCTATTTTCATGAAAATTCAGAGAAAACCACAAACCATTTCATAGCATTCCTTCTAGAAGTTGATATGTTACATACGTAAGGATTCTGAAACTGTTCTTGGAAATTGTTTGAATCTATGAAAAGAAGAAATCCTGAAGGACTTATGCTCTGAGTATTCACTTCTTGCTGATAAGTCTCTTTGGATTTCCAATCATTTTCCAAGTTGAAAGGCAGTTGACTTTTTTTTTTCTTTTGTAACTTTTGTTGTGAAACTTGAAGATAATAAATAATGTTAGATCCTGATCCCTGAAGTAGACAGTGCTAGATACCTATCTGATATCCGTTGGATCTTCTTTTCACTGACAGAAACTGATTATTGTTTGATATGGCTATGTGCACAGCTAAAAAACCAAAAACAAAAAAACACCTATTTTCCTACCTTCTTTCCAAATCAGGTTGGTTCTATGACACAGTCTTGACCTATTATTAGAAATAAGTGGAAGAGGGCTGCTATCCAGTTAAACAGAAGCAGTATAGCAAAGCAGGCTTTGCTTCTTGTTTCTAGCTAAACAATTTTCCCACTACAAAGCTTAGAAAATTGAGAGAAAGTGATGGGTAAGTGAAAGAGCAAAGAAACAGGCATCAACTCTACAGAGTCTTTTACTGAGTAGCATTTATGCATCATAAGGGTTTTGTTATACTGTTTTTGATTAATTAATTCTTAAATCTCAAGCTCTAAGCTAATGTACTTTTCTCAGTTGAGAACATCAATTCCATATTCCAAACATTTGTTCAATGAACAGACATTAAAAAATAAAGTGAACACTGCGCTATATATTTTTGCATCTCCTTTACAACAAATATTGGCAACAACCAGTCAAGATCTACAAACAGTAATGGCTTGGGGAATTTGCCAGTAGTTCTCAATATCAGTTGTTGCTTTAATCTGGCTTAAACCATGAGTTATTTTTCGGGTTTCAGCAGCCTCTAAATTATTACTCCATTAAGGTTGTAAAGTTAATCCCATGAACATACTTTTACAGCCAATAAATATGCTGTCCTGTGCCTTTTATATTGATACAGTAGCAAAGGTATTTTATCACCATAAAGCAGTATCTCCCTAACATTCTTGGAAACTATTTAAAAACAAAGCGAGCATACTGTCTGTTGCTGGAATGTACTGCTCATAGTGCTTTATAAATTGTTTTCTCTCCAAACACACTCAATATTACTAAAGCATAAAAATCATTCTTTTCTTAACTAAATTTGAATAACTCCAGAGCCATGGCCTGTACTTTGCTCGTTTTATTTTTACATGCTGCTGTTGAGCTGCATTAGAGTTTTATTTGATTTTTAAGAAAATATATTTTGATGATAACGTTACCAAAATCTAGATGAACTATGAAATTTTAATATCTGAGTACTCTTTCTCTACATTAATGTTCCATTTATACTTATAAATATGCTGTTAAATTTACATACAGTTCTTAGCAGTGTTGTTTTTATTGCTTCATGAGAAGTAGAAAACAAAATAATGACTGTTGGTAAGTTGCATATTATGGCAAAGTTACAATAGAACGGTATTTCATTATTTTAGGATCTGAAAATAAAAGCAAGTTTTTGAAGAATATATGAATATGATGAAGCTTGTTTTCTATTATATTTTTAGGAATAAATTCCCTATAATTTAATTGGTGAAGCTTGTTGCCTTTGTCTTTTGAAATTATTTCTATTGTTTGTTTAATTGATGTATCAACTTCTAAGAGAGGTATGCCAGAAATCCACTATGATAGTGAATGTGTCAATTTCTCTTGAAGTTCTATTAATATTTGCCTTATATATTTTGATGTCTTGTTAGATTCATAAAATTTTTAAAATGTTATGTTTTTAATGAATTTACCCTCTTCATTTGTAGTAATATCTTCTTTAATTCTGATATTAATATACTAGCTTTTTAAAAAAATCTTTTACATTAAATATTGTTTTAAATTACTTAATGTCAGTGTTTCTGTGAATGTACTTCTTCTGGGTTTTTTTGTTATCTACCTATATTAAAACTGATTTAAAAAATTGAAAATATGAATATATCTAAGATGTATATCTAAAACCCCAATCCAATTGAAATTCCTAACAAATTTTTTTTGCAAAGAAAACTCCAGGCCATGATGGTTTCACAGAGAAGTTCTATCAAAAATTTAAGGAAAATGTAATACCAGTCTTATAAAAAGTCTTTCAGAAGATTTGGGAGATGGGAACTTTTTCTAATTTATTTTTATAAAGCCCAGGTAATGATACCCAAATCTGAAATTACAAAACCAGATATTTCTTGATATTACATGAAAACTATAAATCTGTGTTCCTCCAACCACATGCGTACAAAAATAATAATATATAAAGAATAAATATATTATGAGCAAATGGGACTTATACCAGAGATGTAAAGTTCTTTCGATATTCATGAATCAAACAATATAATTTACCATTGCAATATATTTGCAACTCAGTAGATGCAGTAAAATTATTTTACAAAATTATGCACCCTTTCCTAATCAAATATCCAACTAAATAGAAATTGATGAAATCTTTCTGAATGTATTAAAGGACATTTGTTATAGACTGAATTGTGTTTTCCCTAAAATTCATTCATGATACCCTACCGCAAATGTGACTGCATTTGGAGAAAGGGCCATTAGGAGGTAAACAACATTAAATGAAATCATAAGATTGGGGCCCTAATTAAATAGGAGTGGTCATCTTATAAGAAATGGAATCACACTCTCGCGCTTGCTCTCTCTGCAGAGAGGAAAGGCCATCTGAGGACACAGCAAGAATGTTGCTAGCAGCAAGTCAAGGAGAAAGGCACCAGAAACCAACCCTACTGGCACTCTGATCCTGAACTTCCAGCCTCCAGAACTGTGAGTAAATAAACGTGTTGCTTAAAGCACTAGTCTGTGTTACTTTGTTATGGCAGACCAAGTCAACGAATACAGCACCTATAAAAGTGTACAGATAACCTCATACCAAATGGTAATATACTGAATATGTTTCCTCTAAAATCAGAAAAAAGGAAGGGGTACTCATTCTTACCATTTTTGTTCATCATTAAATTGAATGACCCAGCCAGTACAATAAGAAAAGAAAGAAAAAAGAATTAGGGATTGTCTATATTTTTAGGCAATATGAAAGTCTACATAAAAAATCTAAGTAATCCACTCTAATACTAGAACTAAACTGCCAGAACTAATAAGAGAATTTAGCAAGAATGTAGGATACAAAGTCAACATACAAAATTCAGTTTCAATTATTCCATTGCAATTTATGATAGCAAGAAAAATTGAAAAAATATGAACAGAACAATTTATAAACAGCGTCAAAAACTTCCACACTACAAAAATATGAGATACTGCTGAAGTTAAAGTCCTAAATAGATGGATATATACATCTTATGGATTAGAAGTCTCAATACTGCTATTGGTTTTCCTAAAAGTGATTTATAGATTAAAAAGATCCTATCAAAATTCCAGAAACATTTTTAATAAAAATGAATAAATTAATACTAAAGAATATATATGGAAATGCAAAGACTTCAAAAAGTCTGAACAGTTTCAAATAAAAAGTGACAAAATTTGAGCATTTATGTTACTTGATATTAAGACTTACAAAGCTATATTATTAATCAAGACAATCTAGCATTTGTGTGAAGATAGACAAATAGGTCATTAAATCTAAATAAAGAGTCCAGAAATAGAATAACATACATGCAGTTTACTTCATTTTTGACAAAGTCACTATGGTAACTAAAGATGAAAGTATAGACTTTTTAACAAATAGTGCTACAAAAACTGGATAAACACATGAAACAAGATAAACTTCAAGCCATAGCTCACACCAAACACAAAAATTAATTTCCAAAGGTTCACAGGCCTTTAAAATTTATATTTTAAACTATAAAATTTAAACTATAGATTAAATATAAGAGAAAACCCCTTGCAACCTTGGAATAAACAGTTTCTTAGTACAAAAAAAAAAAAAAAAGGAAAAGAAAAGAAAGAACCCACTAACCTAATTGTAAAAATAAAAATATATAGATGGACTTCCAGTTTGTAGAAGTGTCAGCTATTTTTCTGCATGGCTAAAATATTTAACTCATATGGAGAAACTTGGAGGAAGCCAAATCCCATCTGCCTCTGACTGATTCTGGACCCAGATCCAGCAATCCTAAACCTTCAGTCCAGACTTGTTCCTTGGTGTGTCTATTCCTCTTCATATCCACAGAACTACTATTTCGTTTTTGTGCAGTGCTATTTTTTTTTCTATTTGCATATACCTTAGGGTTTGTTGTTGGAAGGTAAGTCATAAAGTATGAGTTCACAAAGCCATCCTGACTGGAAGTTTTAGCAGTATTTTTAGACAAATTACATGACAAAATTCCAAGTGAAAAAATAAGGTGCATTCTTTCCTATGGATAAAAGCACAAAAGCCACTTATGGCAGAAGGATGTGGTTGCAGGAGAGCCACAGAGGCAGTGATGTGAGGAGTGCGGTTGCTAGGCTGCTTGGAGGCAGCTGGATCAAGAGAGACCTACAGAGGAAGTAAAGACCCTCCGTCAGCTTCATAATTTGGTCCAAAGCTGTCTTTGGTCTTTTGGTCATTCAAGGCACTTTGCATGACTCAGCAGATTGGACCACATTCCCATCAGCTGCCACAACTTTAAATCCAGAATGACAGTGCAGGTTATAAAATAAAAGAAAGCAGTAACCATCCAAAAGTAGTTAATTATTAAACAGCACTTTATACAAAACCTTTTTAGTCACTCAAAAATTAATCCTGTTAAGTTTAAAATGTTTGACTTCAGCCAGAAGGTAGAATTTCTTCTATGCCATCAGGGTAATCAGTTGAACAATTTTTGAAAAAACAGATGAAAACCATACACTTTCTCCCACTCCAACAAGTTGGCATGCTGTTTCTGCACCCTGGCGGCTCAAAATCGGTGGAAAGAAATCTCTCTTAAACTTACCATGATCATAGGTTTTGGAGAAGAATGCTTCTAAACAACCACATTTCTGAGGTAGGCTAAAAATATTTCTACTTACTTACAATTAAATTTACATATCTTGGTGGAGACAAATGTTACCAAATCACAAATTCATGCCTTTGTGTTGTTAAAAAAGCAGGTAATGAGCCACATTTTATACTTGGCAGGTCTGAGAGTAAATTACATTCTTTTGCTCCCCTTGTCATTTTTATTCAAGCGAAAAATAATGATTAAAATGAGCAAGTAAGGCAAACTTGAAGGGGAAAGATTATGAGAGAACGACATTGTTGTGGAGGACATTCTGGAGTGTTCATATACATGTCTGAGCAGTATAATTTTGTTGTTGCTGTTGGCCTGCCTCAACACTACTTTCAGAATCCTTTCGTATAAATCTTGGTGTACATATTGGATTCCTGAAGAAATAGGCTCAAATTTACATTTGAACACCAACAAAAATGTGATTTTAATATTGTCTGTGTAGGCCTCTATGAATATTGTGCTAAATATCCTATTACTTTAATTTTTATGTGTCCAGGCGTATTAGTTTCCTATTGATATGCTAATAAATTAACACACACTTCATGACCTAAAAAAAAAAATCACAAATTTATTATTATTCCTACAGTTCTGGGGGTCAGTAGTGCAGGATGGATTTGTCATAGCACTATATTGCTTCTAGACTCTGTAAAGAAGGACCCATTTCCTTTCCTTTTTCAGCTTCTAGGAATGTCCCGCATTCCATAGCCTGTGTGCCAGCATTAGCCCAACCTCTGCTTAAAAAAAAATAAAAAAAAATAAATAAAAATAAATCAATTTTATCGAGGCATAATTGACATGCAGTAAGGTTCCTTTCACTTGTACTGTTCAGTGAGATTTGATAAAAGTTTACACTCCTGATACCAGCACCACAATCAAGAGAAAATACTATCACCACAGAATGTCCTCTAGTCCCCCTTAAGGACTTAAGGCAGATCTACCTTCCAGGACCCAGGCAACCACTGATCTGAATCTTATTACTGTAGATTTGTTTTATATTTACTTAATATAAGCGGGATCATAGAGTATGAACTCTTGCTCATTATAATGGACATCCATCTATATTGCTGAGTCTATCAATAGCTCATTTGTTTTTATTGCTTTATAATATCCCCTACCATACCTATGACAGTTTGTTTACCCATTTGGCTATTGGTGTACAATTGCCTCGTTTCCGATATTTTGGCTGTTGAGAATAGAGCTTTGTAAATTCTATTTTTCTTTTGGCATGTATTACTTTATTTTTATTAAATTATAGTTGACATACAATATTATATTAATTTCAGGCACAGCACAGTGATTCAACATTTATATACTATAGAAAGTAATCACCATGATAAATCTAGCTGTACTCTGTCACCATACAAAATTGTTACAATATTACAATATTAACTGTATTCCTTAGTGACTATACTCCCTATGCTGTCCATTGGATTCCCTTTATTATGTATTTCATAACTGGAAGTTTGTACTTTCTAATCCCCTTTCCTTATTTTGCCTCATCCCCCTACATGCCGCTGGCAAAAACCAGATTGTTTTCTGCATCTATGGTCATTCTGTTTTGTTTTGTTTTATTTTTTTTTTTCTAATTCCAGATGTAAGTCAAATCATACGGCATTTGTCTTTCTCTGTATGACTTTTTTTCACTTACCATAATATCCTCTAGGTCCATCCGTGTTGTTGCAAATGGCCAGATTTCATTCTTTTTTATAGCTGAATAATATTTCGTTGTATATGTTTATACCACATCTTTATCCATTCATTCCTTGATGAACATTTAGGTTGCTTCCATATCTTGGCTATTGTAAATAAAGCTGCAATAAACATAGGAGTGTTTATCTTTTAGAATTAGTGTTTTTGTTTTCTTCCGGTAAATACCTGGCAGTGGAATTACTGGATCATATGGTGATTCTATTTTTAATTTTTTGAAGAACCTCCATTCTGTTTTTCACAGTGGCTGCACCGGTTGGCATTCCCACCGACAATGCATGACAGTTCCTTTTTCTCCACATCCTCACCAATGCTTGTTTCTTGTGTTTTTGATTTTAGCCATTCTGACAGGTATGGGGTAATATCTCACTGTGGTTTTAATTTGCTTTTCCCTGATGGTGAGTGATGTTGAGCATCTTTTCATGTGTATGTTGGCCATCTGTATGTCTTCTTTGTAGAAATGTCTAATTATATTTTATTTTGTAGTTGTCCATTTTTAAATTAGATTCTTTTTTTGATATGGCATTGCATGAATTCCTTATATATTTTAGATATTAACCCCACATGTCCAGTTTAATTTTTTTTTTTTAGTTTTAATTTATTTCTGCCCTAATTTTTTATTATTTCCTTCCTTGTACTAACTTTTGGCTTTGTTTGATCTTTTTATTTTCCTCATTCTTTGAGCTATAGAATTACATCATTTGAGTTTCTTTTTTTTTTTTATTTCTTGAGGTAGGCCTGTATTGCTAAAAACTTCCTTTTTAGAATTGCTTTTGCTTCATCTCATTGATTTTTTTTTTTAAGATTTTATTTATTTATTTGACAGAGATAGAGACAGCCAGCGAGAGAGGGAACACAAGCAGGGGGAGTGGGAGAGGAAGAAGCAGGCTCCTAGCAGAGGAGCCTGATGTGGGGCTCGATCCCAGAACGCCGGGATCACGCCCTGAGCCGAAGGCAGACGCTTAACCGCTGTGCCACTCAGGCGCCCCTCATTGATTTTTGACAGTTGTGTTTTCATTTTTGTCTCAAGGTATTTTTTTTTAATTCCTTTGTTTTTTTTTTAAATTAACCCATTGGTTATTTATCATATATAGTAACATGTTTAGCCTCCACTTGTTTGTGTTTTTTCCAGCTTTCTTCTTGTAATGGATTTCTAGTTGCTGTTGTTGTGGTCAGAAAAGATACTCAATATGATTTCAATCTTCTTAAATCTGAGACTTTTTTTTGTGGCCTAACATGTGATCTCTCCTGGATAATATTTTCTGTGTACCTGAAAATAATGCATTTTCTATTGTTTTGGATGGAATGCTCTGTATATATCTCTTAAGTCCATTTGGTCTAATGTGTTGTTTAAGGCCAACGATTCCTTATTGATTTTCTGTCTGGATGATTTATCTATTTATATACATGGGTGTGAAAGTCTCCTATTTTTTGTACTACTCTCAATTTCTCCCTTTATGTCTGTTAATATTTGCCTTTATTTGTCCCTGTAATGGAAATATAGATATTCCCTTTGTTATAGGCTCCTTTTGGATTGATCCCTTTATCATTATGTAATGCCCTTCTTTGTCTCTTGTAGTCTTTTGTTTTAAAGTCAATTTTGTCTGATGTAAGTATTGCTATGTTAGCTTTCTTTTCATTTCCATTTGCATGGTGTATCTTTTTCCATTACTTTACTTTCATTCTCTGTGTATCTTTAGTTCTGATGTGAATCTCTTATAGGCAGCATATATACAGGCCTTGTATTTTTATCCATTCAGTCACCCTATGTCTTTTGAAGTGTTTAATCCATTTACCTTTAAATTATTGATAGATGTGTACTTGTTTCCACTTTGTTGGTTGTTTTCTGGTTGTGTTTGCAGTTCTTCTCTGTCCCTTTCTTTTCTTGTCCTCTTCCCTTGTGATTCCCTTAGGGTTATGTTTATTTTTCTTTCTATTTTTTGTCTAACATATATATTTGATTTGTGGTTACCATGAGATTTATATATAACACCCTATGTATATAGCAGTCTATTTTAAGTTGATTGTTGCTTAAATTCAAGTGTGTTCTGAAAGTATTACATTTTTCCTTCTCCCACATACACATTTTATATTTCTGCATCATATATCCTATTATTTTGTGAATCCCTTGACTAATTATTGCAGGTCTAGATGATTTATTACTTTTGTCTTTTAACTTTTGTATTAACTATGTAACTGTTTGATACATTATCTTCACTATATATTGAAAGTTGCCAATGAAGATTTTTTTCATAATTTTTAAATTTCTGTTATGACTTTTTCTTTTCCATTTAAAGAAGTCTCTAATATTTCTTGTAAGGCTGTTTGGTTTTGATAAACTCCTTTAATTTTTGCTTATCAGGGAAACTCCATATTTCTCCATTTCCGAGTGATATTCTTGCCACATAGAGCATTCTTGGTTGTGTTTTCTTCCTTTCAGCACTGTGAATATATTGTGCCACTCCCTTTTGACTGAAAAATCATCTGATAGTCTTACAGGGTTTCCTTTGTATGTGACTAGTTTTTTCTATAGCTGCTTTTAAGATTCTCTTTTTATTTTTAACTTTTGCAAGTTTGATTATAATGTGTCTTGGTGTGGGTCTCTTTGGGTTCACCTCACATGGGACTCTGTGTGTGTCCTTGGCTTGGATGTCTGTTTCTTTCACTGGGTTAGAAAAGTTTTCAGCCATTATTTCTCCAAATAGCATTTCTCTCCCTTTCTTTTTTCTCCTTCAATAATTTGAATGTTATTATGCTATCGTTCCAGAGATCCCTTAAACGATCCTCATTCTATAAAAATTCTTTTTTTTTTCAGTTCTGATTATGTGATCTCTAGTGTGTCCTCCATATCACTGAGTTATCCACTTGCCTTATCTAATCTGCTGTTGATTCCTTTTAGTGTATTGTTCATTTCAGTTATTGTATTCTTCAACTCTGATTTTTTTTTACGTTTTCTCTTTGTTGAGGTTCTCCTTGTGTTCATCTACTCTTCTCCCAAGTTCACTTAGTATCTTTATGACCATTACTTTGAATTCAACCCAGTAGATTGTTTATGTCCATTTTGTTTTATTCTTTTTCTGAAGTTTTGTCTTTTTCTTTCATTTGGAACATTTTCCTCTGTCTCCTCATTTTGCCTATACTTCTGTTTCAGTGTATTAGATAAATCAGTAGCATCTCCCCATTTTGAAGGAGTGGCTTTATGCAGCAAGTATCCTTGGGACCTGGTAGCACAAATTCCCCTGGTCACTTAAGCCAATTCTCCAGGGGTGTCGTGTGTGTTCTTTGTGCACCTTCCTACTGTGGCTAGGTCACAACTGACACAGACTTGCTAGTATGCAGGGCTGTCCCGTGGCACTACTCTCTGTAAGGTCTGGCTACAACTGCTGTGTGTGTACTGGTGAGTAGATCTGGTTCCTGGACTGTCTGGCTGGGACTGTTGTGAGTGGTCTAGTGTTGTAGGTGTTCTATTATGGTCCAGGTTACTGCTTGGGAGAGGCTCAGCTGTCAGGCTTGTGTGTTTGCAGGGTGTGGTAGAGATGGGGTTCTGCTTAGGATGCATTTTGGGTTAAGGTGAGCAGGTTTGGCAGGGCGAGACTGCAGGATGCTAGGGCAGGGCAAGCAGTGCTAGCACAGTAGATTGAGAGTGTCAGAAAGATGCCCACCAACACTGAGCTACCTAGGTACAAAGGAATTAAAAAGTGCATCTATATCTATAAACAAATGTATCTATAGATAGAGTTAGAAATAAATGTAGAGATGGAGGTAGACCTATCTGTAGTCTGCAAGTGCTTCTTCTTCCCCAGAGAATGATTCCATAGATCCCTGCCCCTCTGGCCTCTGCCCTATAATTAGTCAAAGTATCTCCTTTCTGTGTAACCTAGATGCTTTTAAAACTGCTGCCTCTGCTCTGGGACTTGAAGCAAGTGAAATTGTGTGTATGTGTGACCTTTAAGAGCAGAATCTCAGTTTCTTACTGCCCCCTCATTCTCCTGGACACAAGCCCCACTGGTTTTCAAATCCTGATGTTATTGGTGTTTTTCTTCCTGCTGCGGGTGTCTTGGTCTGTGGAGCCCAATATGGGGATTACATCACTCATTCCTCAGAAAGAGCCTCTACTCCTCATGCTTGTGAGTCAGTCACTAGAGGTATGGGTCTTGACTAAATTGCATCTCTGCCCCTCCTATCTATCCCAATGTGGCTTTTTCTTTATATCCTCTGTTCAGCTAGTCTTCAGTTCATTCTTAGAGATTGTTGTTCATAAGCAGCTATTTATTTTGATATGTCTGTGAGAAGACTTGAGCTCAGGATATTCCTATTCTGCCATCTTGATCTCCAGCCTCCCAATATCTGCTTTTTCCATCACATTTCCTTCTTTGATTATGACCCTCTGCCTCACTCTTATTCTTGTTATTACACTGGACTCACTTTGATGATCCAGATTAATCTTCCTATCTCAAGATTTGTAAGCTAATCACCTCTGCAATGTCCTTTTTGCCATGTAATATGACATCTTTATAGGTTCTGGCGGCCAAAATTTAAACTTTTCTGGGGAGGAGATTTATTCTGTCTATACAAAGGGGATTCAATATTAGAATATTTGTGACTAGATTTTTAAAAAAATAAATATTTTATTTATTTCTTTTAGAACACTAATGAAGTATAGCTATGTCAACAAAATGAAGGAAATTTAAAAATAACCTCTAATTCTACCATCTAGAGTTCACTATTAATGTATTTCATACATCTTTTCAGATTACTTATTGGGTATATGTATATCTACACTCCTGTATTTTATAAAAATTGAAAGAAATACTGCATATTTACTGTAACATCTTTTTGACTTAGTAATATTAAGAATATATATCTTTTACCTTAATAAGCATTTGCCTTTAGTATTTTTGCTGGCCAAATATTGGCCCATTGTATGTCCTACACTTAATCCCACAGTTTAATGCTGAACTTTTGCATTGACACATACTTACATCACTTTCTTAGGCTAAATATCTAGACATAGTGGTGCTGTGTCAAAAGTAGGATGTTTAACGTTAAGCTGATTAAAGTACTTATTTCTTCAAACCTTCCTACATATTGGTAGTGTGATTCATTTTATCATTGTCAATTTTTTGGAAGAAAAATATATCTGACTGTGGTTTTGACCTGGTCCAATCATGACACAAACTATTTGCAAGTGTTAACCTTTTTAAAAAGAAAAAAAAAAGATTTATTTAGAAATAGCAGATAACAAAGTGGCACCTGGGTGTCTTAGTCGGTTAAGCATCTGACTCTTGATTTCAGCTCAGGTCATAATCTCAGGGTTGTAAGATCAGGCCCCAAGTCAGGCTCCATGCTGTGAATGGAGCCTACTTGAGATTCCCTCTCTCCTTCTCCTGCTATCCCTCCCACACCAAAAAAAAAAAAAAAAAAAAAAAAAAAAAAAAAAAAGAAAAAGCAGATAATTACAATCCAGGACAAGCAAGTTATGGCAAACTGTAGTCAAGTACTGAAAACAAAGGAGAGAAATGCTCTTTTATAAAGGAAAGGGGGAATTTGGGAGAACCATTAAAAACAAAAACTTCATTGGAGTAAACTGATCGTTTGAAGTAGAGTGGCTTTTTGTTCGCTGATTTGTGACAGTCTGTCATTGGCTGGGCTGTTGCCAGGGTTGGAGGAAAAGCTTCCTCCTGCTGGGATAGTAAAGTAACAGCTAAAGTAGTATGGTCTTGCAAGGTATGTCTCTTCCTGTTGGTTTCTGCTATTGATGATGAGTGGTAGGATGTGAGAGCTCCCCCTAGCCACCCTCTGGTTCCATTCTAAATGAGGTTTCATTTAATTTTCACCTAAGTCAAAGTATCAGGAATTCCATAACAGGGACTTGGAGGGAAATTATGTAATTTTCTCTAGAAGATGAGAGGAGATGGAAATCTCAATTCATTTATTCTTTCATTTGTGACTTCATTCATTCATTTGTTTTGTCTCTACAGTTTTTTCATTGCTGTTAAGAGAGCAGGAAATATGGCAATGAACAAGATCATCAAGTTTATTCTTATAGTGTGTGTGTGTGTGTGTGTGTGTGTGTGTGTGTGTGTAGGAGGGTCATAAACAATAAGCAAAATCTAAATGAATGAGATAATTTCATAGAGTGAAATGAGAGTATGGTGCAGACATACTCTATTTGAAATGGGAATACATTGAACATAAAGGAGCCAGGTATGTACAACTGGGGGCTGAACATTGGGCAGGGGGATCTCCCTGAGTTAGGAGTGAGGGAACTGAAATGAGGTCACTATAGCTGGAGTATAATGCTTTGAGCTGGTTAAAGTCAGCAGGGCTTGGTTGGAATGTTCCGGACCATGTTAAAACAAACAAACAAACAAACAACACAAGAATTTTTCTGACTGCAATGAGAAGCCACTGTGGGATTTCAAGAAAAAAAATTTTGTTAAAACAACTTACCTTGGCTGATATGTAGAATTATGCTCCACATTATGGTTAAAACAACTTACCTTGGCTGATATGTAGAAAATGGTGTGCTATATTTTAAGAGAGGAAATAGGAAGGTCAGTTAGGAAACTATTTCAAAGGGCTGATGGATTGGTTTAGGGTGGCAGCACAACTATGAGGAAAATTAACTGCTTTGGGGATGCATTTCAGACCTATATTAGTACTCCTCACTACACTATGGGTACCACACTGAGGAGCTGAAATAAGATTCTGTTGTTTCTTCTAAATGCTCCATACCCCTCTCCCCAAGCTCTAATACTTTAGCACAAATTAGATTATAAGGATGACAACATTTAAAACTGGAAGAGTCTTTAAAAGATGCTTTCAATAACAATGATTTCAGCTGAGTTTTCCAGAAGCAAACCTAAGAAAATAGTTTATTTGAAAGTGGAAAAAAAAAGTTAGGAAGTTTTCCCAGGAAAAAGTTTATAGAGGATTTGAGGAATGATAAGGAAGAGTCTCAAAAAGTGTACAATATCAAGGCAAGTTGCGTAGAGACAATACTGAGCAAAACTCACACCTCTGTGTCCCATGTGGAAGACAATAAAGCTGGAGTAGTTGTCCCCACATTTCTCTCACAGTTGTCAATTATTGTGACTGCCTGAGTCCACAGAGCTGACTCTGACTGTGGCAGACATATCCTAGGATGACTCAAATGATGTTCTGTATCATTCCCTTTCCTTGAGTGTGGGCAGAATGTGTGTCTATGACGGATGAAGTTATGTTCTATGGGAAAGGTCAGTCATTTTGCAAATATCGTCAAAGTCCCCAGTCAATTGACTTTAATTTAATCAAAAGGGAGGCCATCCTGTGTGTGACTGACCATTTAATAAGCAAGTCCTTTGAAAGAGACTTGAAGCAGCAACGGATGCTAACATGTTGGCCTTGAAGGAGCAAATTGCCATATTATGAAAAGGGCCAAATAGTAGGGAATTAGGGGAAGCCTCTAGTAGCTAGGGATCTCATTCCTACAACTGCAAGGAGCTGAATTCAGTGAGACTAAAAAAAAAGACCTAGAGTGTCAAATAAGATTGCAGACTCTTTCAACAGTCTTTTGAGACCCTGCATTTTGAAAGAGTTGTGCTGTATCCAGAGCCAACCCATGGAAACTGTGAGATAATAAATGTGAGTTGTATTAAGCTGCTAAGTTTGTGGTAATTTGTTAAACAATGTAAAAATCTCATATGTAAGAAAACAAATAAGCCAATCAAAAAATGGGCAAAAGATCTGAACATACACCTCGAGAAAGAAGGTATACAGTTGGAGAATAACCATAAGAAAATATGCTTGATATCATATGCTATTAGGAACTTTAAATTAAAACAAGAATGAGATACCACTACACACCTGTCAGAATGATTAAAATCCAAAAACACCAGATACTGGTGAGGATGTGGAGCAACACAAACTTTCATACATTGATGGTGGGAATGGAAAATGGTATAGCCACCTGGGAAGACAGGGTGGTGGTTTCTTACAAAACTGAACTATGATCCAGCAATTGTACCTCTTGATATTTATCCAAATGAATTGAAAACGCATGTCCACCAAATCCCTGCATGTGTATGTTTATACTGCTTTATTCATAATTTTTAAAACTTAGAAGCAACCAAAATGTCCTTCAGTAGGTGAATGGATAAACAAACTGGGTACCTTTAGATATTGGAATATTATTCAGTGCTAAAAAGAAATGATCAGACCATGAAAAGACTTGGAGGAAACTTAAATGTGGATTGCTAAGTAAAAGGAGCCAATCTAAAAAGGCTACACACTGTATGATTCCAACTAAATGACATTCTGGAAAAGGCAAAACTGTAGAGACAGTAAAAAGCTCAGTAGGTTTGGAGGGAGGGACGGAGGAAGAAGTGGAGCACAGGGGATTTCTAGGTCATTGAAACTCTTCTGTATGATAGTGTAATGGTGGATACACATCATTATATTTTTGTCAAAACTCATAGAATATATAAAACAGTAAACCCTAATATGGACTATAATTAATATGTCCGTATTGGCTTATTAATTGTACAAATGTACTACACTAATGCAAGTTGTTAATAATAGAAATGGAAGATGGGGAT
Source organism: Ursus maritimus (assembly GCF_017311325.1). NCBI lineage: Eukaryota > Metazoa > Chordata > Mammalia > Carnivora > Ursidae > Ursus > Ursus maritimus. The sequence goes on from NW_024426996.1 coordinate 58,213,431, forward strand.
GAGGAAGTATGTGGGAACTCTGTAATTTCCATTTACTGTATACCCCTAAAATTGCTCAAAAATAAATTCTGTTAATTAAAAAACATAGAGTCAGATATATTATACAGGTAAACCTATTTCAAGATTCTCTTATTTCCTTTTACCGAATTTTATTGAGATCAATTTATGTCTGTAGTTTAATGTGTAGGTTCACTCTAAAGATATTTTATTATTATTATCAATATTCCCCTTTTCTGTGTATATGTATGTGTGTGTATTCAGCCATATTAATTACAGAATTCAGGTTCTTTCCCTTGTTTGGGAGAAGTGAGGCAAAATTTTTAATTGTGTTACCTTAATATTCTGCTTGTATTTCTTGATGTTTGGCTTGAATATTTTGATACTACATGATTTGTTACAAAAATTATTATAACAATTATTTTTGAACTTGAGGGAGGCTAGCTCCAATGGCTTACAAAGCTCACTGCCTTTGGCTAGCATTCCTCTTTTGTTCACTTTATTTTTGTAGCTTAGTAAGAGCTCTTCTGAGTGACATTAAGGTAGGTACAGTCTGATACCAGCCACTGTGCTCCAGAGGTTCTTTTTTCTTTTCTTTCTTTCTTTCTTTCTTTCTTTCTTTCTTTCTTTCTTTCTTTCTTTCTTTCTTTCTTTCTTTCTTTCTTTTTTTCTCTCTCTCTCTTTTTTAACAAAGTCATTTCCTGGACCAGGAATCTCCCATTATTACATGGTGCCATATAAATATTCAGTGTCTTAGAGTAAGAAACCTTTCCTGGAGCTTTAGAGACTGCATGTAATTTATGGTTTTGACTCAAAGTATAAGTCTCCTTTTTCATTTAGTGTCAGAACAGATATATTTTCATAGTGTTATTATATATAAATAAATGTATATCAATACATATGCATATATATATTTTATGCATGTGATATATATTTTTGTTTTCATGTATTTATGCCTATGCTGCATGTATGTCTTTACATGTATGTGTGTGAGATAGAGAGATAATGGATAAAACCTCTTCTGATAATCTACAAGTTTTAAAACCCATTTTTGTTTATAATAATTACCTCTATAACACTGTCATATCATTAGCCCCATTTCTCAATTTTTCCACATCAGTATCCAAATACTGCGATCTGGAAGTGGTCCCCATGTTGGGTGTTTTTCACTTTGTTGCTCTCCACCTTATGACTCTAACCTATGAAAGGGTAAGTAAATTAGACCATATTTCCCCTTTTGTATTTCCTCTCACCATTCTATTCTGGCTGCTCACTGTTTAAATCACTGCTTCAGCGTTTAGACCGAGAGACCACGCTGTTCTCATCAATGAGCTTTCTGTTCATACTGTCTTTCAGAGGAAACCAGACAGTGAAATCAGAGAGCAGCTTCCCTACACTATGTTGAATCCAGTCTTTTCCCAAGAAGGGAACAGGTTAAAAGGAGGTCAATGGATGTATATTTTTCTCACTTTAGGTGGAGTATATCACCTGGCAGAAGTCTAGGTCACTGTCAAGATTCTTGGATCAAAGCATTCTTCTTTGATGGATCATCCTTTATTTCTTGTGTCTTGTATTTGGTCAGCTGCTCTAAGTCATGTTCCCACATTAATGATTTCTGCCTCTGCTCTAAGTCAATCCCTTTCACTCTTCTGTCACAGATAGGAAGTGGTTGAGGATAAAATGAAATTCATATGTGGTTACTCCCCCTTTCAATGTTGTGAAAATGGTCCCCAAGTTGGGTATTTTTCAATTTTCTTCTGTTTTTTTTTTTTCTTCATTAATTTTTGTTCCTTTTTTTTTAACCGTTTTTTTCCTCCTCTCATTTCATCTTTAAGTTAAGAGTTGTTGATGAGTCTTTCAGAATGATTCTATTCTCCAATGTCTGCAGTTCTCCTGATGGGAGAGAGGCATATGGGCCCATGAGATACCTCTTGGTCGAATCCTAAAATTCATCGCTTCTCATACTTACATTTCAGACTTCATCTTATTTTATTATTATTTTTTTTTCAAACATAGTATATGTTTGCTTCTTGGTTTTGGGTTCTTTTTGTTTATTTCTTTTGGTCTCTTGTAGTGGGTAGAACAAATGTCCATTTATTACAACCTTAGTGGATAACTCAGGTAGAATATGCACTGGAACTGCCTTCACAGCTTAAGTCAGTATGAGAAAAAGAACAATCCTGAAAAACAGAAGTTGGGAAAGGATTAGAAATTACAATATTATATACTAGTACCCATCTTCTAAGATACATTTTTACCCATTCTTATCCCTTTCCCTGTGGTCAACTGGGAAACCAATAGAATACATTCTGAAACAAACCCCCTTCCTCTCCTTCCCCCCCAAAACAAGGCAGGTAAAAGTTGGATCTGTTCAGATACTCATGTAGTTGTGTGCTAAGGGAACTAATATTATTTGAACACACACTTTGTGTTATACACTATACTACGTGCTTTGGTTATGCAATGAGAATCTTAATCCTAGAATAATTGATTTTGTTAAACGTGATTATCTTGGGACATATTACGTGAGGATAACAAACCATGATACAAAGTTTGAATGGTAGGGAAGGTGAATTCAAGGTTTGGCTCTGGACTAATCAATTTTAATGCATGGCATGTCGGAGGTGATATAATTTTCAGAGAGCTTAAAAACATGATATCCATGTGATCCATGATATGCATGTTTTCCAACTGGTGAGTGATGGCCACTTGTTAAAAGGTATAAAATTATTATGATAGGTCTCATATTTTGTATTGTTTTTATTTTATTTTGTATTACTATTTTTATTAATCTGTTTATTGTTTTACTTCTTAACCTAATAGAATACAATAGACACATAAAAATATACTTAAACTGATATTTATAGTGTAATGAATAAAGAATGATTTTGTACCAAGATGTCTGCAGATGCAAAATAAAATGTATCCCTGCACAGAAATATGATGTAAATATGAATTTTTAGTGAGCATTTGTGATATGATAGACATCATGGAAAATATTGGGGGTCCAATGATCAATAATTTACAGATAACATGTGCCATTAATTTAAATAAACACAGAAACAAATTTAAAATAGCAACTATGGCAAATGCTAAGAAGGGATCCATTTCCCAATTAACATTTTTTAAACTATCTATTTGTCCATTTGTTTATCATTTTCTCCTATTGCCTACCCCAACCATACAGGAAGAAATTCAGTCTATTTTATTTACTGCTAAATATATTCCGACATATAGTAGGTATCGATAATATTTGTTCAATGAATAAATGACATTGAATTAAGATGGATTTGAGGTATTCAAGGCAATTAGTAAAGGCAACCTTGTGATAACTGAATTCTGAGTTCTGAAGAGTGGGTTGACATTATTCTGATGAAAAGGAGTTGGAAGACTGTCAGGTAAAGGGAAATGCTATGTGAAAGCTTTATGTTGACGTAAGCATTGTGAATATGAACCACAATAGAAGGCCAGTGCTGGCAAGAAGGGAGGAGAAGTTTGGTGCTGGAGAGTAGGTAGGTGGGGAGAGATCTTCTCTAAGACCTTTGTGAATAATGCTAAAAAAAATTCTTCTTTAAAGTATTAAAAGTCACTAAATAAATGTAGGCAGTGGACTGAAGTAATAAGATATGTACTATAAAATAGTATCTCTTGTTAATTATTTATAATGAAAATGGCAGGGACACTTACAGGAGTATGGTTGAAGAAGAGAGGACCTAAAATAAACTTTGGATAATTTTGTTGTTTAAGGTCTGCTAAAGGAGCATGAGATATTAAAGAAGTCAGAAAGAAAAATAGAGCAAGATAGGAGAAAAACAAAAGTGTAGTAGTATAGTGGAAGGCAAGTGATGAGAGTATTTTAAGGAAGAGAGGCCACAGGGTTCAATGCTACTGAAAGGTAAATTGAATTGTAGAAGGATAATTAAATATGCATAAGATATAAAGATATGGAGAATCATTGATTTTAGCAAAAGAAGTTAAATGACAATGTATCTCTCCTCTCTCTCTCTCTCTCCTGCTCCCAGACACACACACACACACACACACACACACTCACTCACTCACTCACTCCAAAGCTATTGGATAAGAATGAAAATATGTGATTGAGTCCAGAAGGAAGTATTACTGTTGGCAGCCAAATTCAAAAGGCACCTGAAAGGCTTAAACCTGAATGATAATACTGAGCTAATAATGGCAGTTTGTAAAATAATGTATTTTGTTGGAATTTAAAACTTTGGATCATAAGAACTATGTGGGTACAGGAGACATAATTCTGGGTCCGTGCAAAGTGGGAAGTTGGAACTGAGATCATTTAACAAAGCCTGGACCTTCAAATGACTGTTCCTATAGAGAGAAAGAAGAAAAAAAAAAAAAAAGCAAACAAAAATCCTGCTCTCCAGAAAAGAGAGACATCCAGGTATTTTGCCTTTGTCATTCTTTGACCTTACGGTGAAAATGAACTCTATGCTGAGAATCAATAACCAGAGTTCGATTCCTATTCTTATAAGGAGATTGAATATTCACTTCTTTTGGAGTATGGAAAACCCCCAGCCAAGAAGTTTTATTTAATATGACCACAAGCACCTTGGGACAACACACAACATCAATACCAATATTTTTTGGAGAAAAACACTTGAATAACGCTCTCAGAATTCTCACAAATTATGCTCACTCAAATATTAGCTTATAACTCCATATTACACCACACATCAAAAAAACAAACTACCATGAAATAAAGTAAAGACAGCAGTTTCAAACTCTCAAGGGCAAAATATAATGAAATGATTAGATAGACTATAATTATATAAAATGTTTAATGAATTGAAAAAAGGAATTAAAAACATGAGAAAGGAATAATAGAAAAGCAAAATTAAACAGGCAACTTTAGAAAAGAATGAAATAAAACTTATAGAAATTCAAAATACAATTAATTCAATTAAAAACTCAATGGATGTGTTAAAATTATAAATAGCTCAAGAGAGAATGGCTCTATGGCCTGAAATATATGTATGTATATGTATACACACACATATATATATATATATATACACACACACATATATATAATATATAATTATATACTATCATGAAATTTACAAAGAAAAAGAATGAAAAAGATGTGATAAAACCAGAAAGTCTGATATATTTAATTAGACTTCCAGAGTAAGAAATCCAGGGTTTTTTTAATAAGTCACACAATATAGGAATCATTTATTAGAATTTTCTAGAATAAAGACAGAAATGCTCATTTAGGATGCACAATAAAACACTAACATTTAAAAAATGTAATCCACATTTTAACAAATGTTGGTATAGTTTTAATTTTTGCCCAAAGACAAAAAAGAAGATACCGAGGTCATCCAAAGTGAAACAAAAATTATCTATAAGGAAAAGCAATGATACTAACACCAGATTTCTGTGAGCACCAACCAAATTTAGAAAATTGTACAAAAGGTAAAACGAGATAATTTAAATAACCATCAATATAGGATTTTTTTGCTTTATGTAGGTAAACCATCATTCAAGAACAAGGGCAAAATTTTAGATAAATTGTAGAAGTTATCAACAATGCATTCTCACTAGGAGAACTTCTAAATCATGTTTTCAGGAACAAATGAGTACAGAACAAAAGACATTAATCTAGAAATGAATGGCAAGCAAAATAAAATGATAAACATATATGGAAACATAAGAATGTTGAAATAAAACATATCTTCAAAAGATGATTTTGAGGATTAAAAAATAATAGTTTTAAACTGAAAAAAAGAAAAGTGTTTGAAATAGCACTATAAACATGGTCAACATTTTATAATTGCAAAATAAATTTAAAAATGTATAAATCATAACAGAACAGAATTTGACAAAGAAAACATGAATATTTGTTTATCAGCATTGGGTACTTTGTGATCATAGAAAAATACACTAAATTTCTGTTTGTTTTGGAAAGGCATATAGATATTGTCGGTCTTTAGAATTTATTGTGCTTATATATTTAACCACTGAAATGTACAAATAAATCATTAGCTATCAAAAAGCATGTATGGTAAATATAAAAGTATTAACCAATTTAAAATATCAATCTACTTAAAATATCAAATTTTAAGTATCAATTTAAAAGAGGTACATTTTATAAAAGGGAACAACAAATCAGTGGTTGTATGAAGTATAGAATGAGTTGAAAGAGACACTTATAGGGATTATTACTTTGTATTAAAATACATCTATATGTAATTCATGATAAATTCACATAGAGCATAAAGACCTAGGGAGATTAAAAGAGAAAGCATAGAATAAGATAAAGCTGTAAATTTATTTTAATATCCAACAAAATAAGGTTAAGGGCAAAAAAAAATATTTGGGATGAACTTTTCAATTCGTCTGAGGAATATAGAGCAATTTTACATTTCTTTTTGCATGTAATAACATACTCAAAGATGCACAAGGAAAAAGCTGACAGATGGTAAGCAGAATGTAATAAATCTACCATCATACATGGAGATGTCATTCAACTCACTATTATGAGGTCCAATACCCAAACTTAGTAAAAGTATGGACAATTTGAACAATACAGTTAAAAGCTTGCTCTCATGAATATACATTGAACCCTGAATCCCAAAATTAAAGAGCATATCATTTTTTAAAGCACACATGAGGTATATATGTAAAATGGACTTAAAAAAAACCTATAGTGTAGCATAATCAAACTTCAAATAATTTATACCATAGCAAGTCATACAAAATTACTACAATATTATTAAATTATAATTAAAATATAATAAAAAGACAATTTTAAAATATTAAATATATTTGGAAATTAGATCATATACCTATAAGCACCTAATAGATCAAAGAAGAAAGTATGACAATGTTTAAGTATGAACAAGACAATAATGAAAGTATTCCATATTAAAATTGAGCTAAATGCTTATTTATGAAAGATAGAAAGGCTAAAAGTCAATGACCTAAGAATTCATCTTAAAAATCAGCAGAAAAAAAGCAGAAATGAACTCAAATCCAAAAGGAAGGAATAACAAAGAAATATAGCCTGCCACAACTCATTTAAAAAGATATCAAAAAGATTGATAGTTCAATAACCACTTAAAAGTCTTTAATCTGCTTGGTAAAAGCACCAAGTCCACATGATCTTAGAAAATTATACAAAATATTCAAAACATAGATAATTCCAATTCTATACAAAGTCTTTAAGGAAAAATATACAAAAAATTTAGTATTGTATTTTTTAAAATATTTGAGAGAGAGAGAGAGAAAGAGAGAATGGGTAGAGGTAGAGAATCTCAAGCAAACTCCCCACTGAGCACAGTGCCCAATGTGGGGGCTCAATCTCGGGACTCTGAGATCATGATCTGAGCCAAAACCAAGAGGTACATGATCAACCAACTAAGCTACCCAGGTTCCCCACAAGTTTGTATTTTAAATGATAGACAAGAAGGCATATTAAAATGGCTTGAAGATTGAATGGAAGATATGGAAATAAAAAGAATAAATACTAACAAATCTTTTCAAAACTTCCAGGGGAAGTAACTTGAGGTGAGGTTTGAATGAGGTTTTTTCTTATTCTATGAGAGACTTAAGCATATGGAAAAGCCATAGGAGTGTATTATTCAACCATAAAAAAGAAGGAAATCTTGCCATTTCTGACAACAACATGGATGGATGTCGAGGGCATAATGCTGAGTGAAATAAATCAGACAGAGAAAGATAAATACCATATGATTTCATTTATATGTGGAATCTAAAAAACAACACAAAAAAAACCCCTCAAACTCATAGAGTACAGATTGGTGGTTGCCAGAAGCAGGGGAATGAAGGGTGGGTAAAATGGATAAAATGATAGAAACTTCCAGTTATAAAAATAAGTAAAACCTAGGGATTAATGTACAATATGATGGCTGTAATTATAATACTTCATTGTATATTTGAAAGTTACTAAGAGAGTAGACCTTGAAAGTTCTTATTACAAGAAAGAAAATTCTAGTTATATGTTATGATAGATGTTATTGTGGTGATCAATTCAGAATACATACAAATATCAAATCATTAGGTTCTACACTTGAAACTAATGTTATGTAAATTATACCTCAATTTAAAACAACAACAAAAAAGAAATGACATAGGAAAGACTCAGAGTAGAAAGAGAAGCAGTAGAGAGTTGGAAATTTTCGTAGTTAAGAGTTTGTGTATTTGTGAAGTGGGGGCCAAGTGAGATATTCCTAGATTTATAATACAGTTCCTGGCTAGGATTAGAGCAGGTGATGACAGTCAACAGTGAATCAGCTCATCCTGTTTTATAACTTTCTGATAGGCATCCCTTGGCATCCGGGTTCCAGAAGCAGAGAAAGTCAAATTTTGGATGCATTGTTATAAGTAATAAAATGCAAATTCTTTAAAAACTTTACACAGTATCATGTTACCATCATACATTTTTTTTAGTCAACAAATTCTGAGTGTTACCTTGAGTATTCTAAGATTATCTTGGAAATTCTGAGAACACTTTTACTTCAGTAAAAGGATCCTCAGTGAAAGACCCCCATGCAAACTACAACATTATAGTTGTCTTTTTTTAATCTATTTTTTCATTGAAGTATAATTGATACACATTTTCATATTAGTTTCAGGTGTACATCATCATGCTTTGTTATTTTTATACATTATAAAATGATTCCCACAAAGACTACCATCTGTCACTATACAGTTATAACAATATTATTGACTATACTTCGTGTTGTATATTATATCCCCATGACTTATTTATTTTATAATTAGACGATTGTACTTTAAATCCACTTCAATTATTTTGCTCACTTCAACCTTTCCTCTGGTAACTAACAGTTTATTTCTTGTAACTAACAGTTTATTTCTTGTATCTATGAGACTGTTTCTGTTTTGTTTGTTCATTTGTTTTGTTTTCCAGATTCTGCCTGCAAGTGAAATCATAATATATGTGTCTTTCTCTTTCTGATTTATTTCATTTAGCATAATACCCTCTAGGGCGATCCATGGTGTTGCAAATGCCAAGATTTCATTCTTTTTTAGGGCCGAATAATATTCCATTGTGTGTATGTGTATGTGTATCACATCTCTATGAATTCACTTATAGATGGACGCTTAGGTTGCTTCTAGATCTTAGCTATTTTAAATAATACTGCCATAAACGCAGGGGTTCATTATTTCTTCAACTTGGTGTTTTATATTCTTCAGATAAAACCCAGAAGTGGAAACATTGGATTGCATGGTAGTTCTATTTTTAATTTTTTTGAGGAATTTCTATACTATATTCTATAGTAACTACACCAATTTGCATTCCACCAACAGCGCCTGAGGACACCTTTTTTTACCACATCCTTACCTGTACTTTTTGTCTTTTTGATAAGAGGCAATCTGACTGGTGTGAGGTGATGTCTCATTGTGGTTTTGATTTGCATTTCCCTGGTGATTTATGATGTTAAGCATCTTCTCATGTACCTGTTGGCCATTTGTATGACTTTGGAAAAATATCTATTCAAGCCCTCTGCCCATTTTTTTAACCAGGCTGTTTGTTGTTTTGGTATTAAGTTGTATAAGTTCTTTATGTATTTTGGATATTGATCCCTTATAGAATGAATGATTTGCAAATATCTTCCCTCATTTGGTAGATTGCATTTTTGTTTTGTTGAAGGTTTTCTTAGCTGCACAAAAACCTTTTAGTTCATTGTAAACCCTCTTGTTTATTTTAGCTTTTGTTGTCCTTGCCTGAAGGAACTGAGCCAAAAAAATAAAAAAAGGATTTCTTAGACTGATGACAAGAGCTTCATGCTTATGTTTTCTTTTAGGCATTTTATGGTTTTAGGTCTTACATCTAAGTCTTTTATACATTTTGAATTTATTTTTGTATATAGTGTAAGAAAGTGGTCAAATTTTATTTTTTTGCATATATTTGTTCAGTTTTCTCAACACCATTTATTGAAGAGACTGTCTTCTCCCCATTATATATTCTTTTTCATAGATCAATTGACCATGTATGTCTGGGTTTCTTTCTGGGCTCTCTAATATATACCATTGATCTGTTTTTGTGTCAGTACCATACTGTCTTGATTACTATAGGTTTATAGTTTGAAATCAGAGGTGATACCTTCAGTTTTGTTCTTTTTCACAATTGCTTTAGCTATTTGGAATCTTTCATCATTCCACAAACATTTTAGGAAACTTTGTTCTAGCTCTGTGAAAAATGCCATTGTATTTTGATGGGGATTGCACTAAATCTGTGCAATGGTGTGGTTAGTGTGCAGTCTTGCTGTGGTTAGTATGGAAATTTCAACAGTATTATTCCAATCCATGAGAACAGAATATATTTTCATTTATTTGTTTTTACCTTCAATTTATTTCATCAATATTATATAGTTTTCAGAGTATAGGTCTTTTATCTCCTTAGTTAAATTTATTCCTAAGTTGGTTGTTTTTATTATTATCATTGAAGCAATTATAAATGAGATATTTTTCTTAATTTCTCTTTTTGATAGCTTTTGTAAGTTTATAGAAGCATAACCATTTTCTGTATGTTACTTTGTATCCCGGGATTTACTAAATTCATTTATTCTAACAGGTTTTTTGGTGAAGTCTTCAGGGTTTTCTACGTATAGTATGTCATCTGTAAATAGTGATTCTTTTACTTCTTCCTTCTGGATTTGGATGCCTTTTATTTATTTTTCTTGCCTAACTGCTCTGAGTAGTACTTCCACTGCTATGTTGGATAAAAAACAATGAGAGTGTGTATCTTTGTCTTGTTACTGATATTAGAGGAAAAGTTTTCATTTTTTCATTGTTGGGTATGTTGTTTGTTGTGAGTTTGTCATAGGTGTTCAGGTACATTCCTTCTATACACACTTTATTAAGAGTTTTTAAATCATAAATATATTTTGAATTTTGTCAAATACTTCTGCTTGATTGTATGATTTTTTTTTTCCTTTTGTTAATGTGATGTATTGAGTTGGTGAATTTGAACCTATTGAATCATCCTTGCATACCTGGGATAAATAAACTTCACTTGATTGTGGGTTTTAATCCTTTTAATGTATTGTTGAATTTTCTTTGCTAATGTTTTGTTGAAAGTTTTTGCATCTAGGTTCATTGGGAATATTGACCTGTAATTTTTTTTTTTTTTTTTTTTTAGCAGAACCTTTGTCTGCTCTGCTATCAATGTAATGCTGGTGTTGCAAAATAATATTGGAAACATACCTTCCCCTTCAGTTTTTTGTAATAACTTGAGAAGGAGAGGTAGCAACTATTCCATAAATGTCTGGTAGAATTCCCCTGTGAAGTTGTTTGGTCCTGGAGTTTTGTGTCTTGTGGGTTTCTAAATTACTGATTCAATTTCATTACTTGTAATCACTCTATTTGGATTTTCTATTTTTTTGTGATTCAATATTGGAAGTTGCTTTATTTCAAGGAATTTGTCCATTTCTTTTAGGTTTTCCTATTGATTTACAACTGTAGTAATTTCTTATGATCTTTGTATTTCTGTGGTGTCAGTTATAATTTCTCTTTCATTTCTAATATCATTTATTTAGACCCTCCTTTTTTCTTGATAAGTCTGGCTAGAGGTTTATTGATTTTGTTTGTCTTCTCGAAGAACAACTTTTAGCTTCATTAGTCTTTTCTATTGCTTTTTTTTAGCCTCTATATTATTTATTTTCTTTCTGATCTTATTTCTTCCACTAACTTTGGGATTTGTTTGCTTTTATTTTTCTTCTTCCTTTCAGTATAAAGTTAGATTGCTTATTTGGGATTTTTCATAAGGTAGTCTTGTATTGCTATGAACTGTCCTCTTACAACTGCTTTTGCTGCATTCCATAGATTTTGTGTTTCCATTTTCATTTTTCTCAAGGTATTTTTTATTTCCTCTTTGATATCTTATTGACTCATTGGTTGTTTAGTAACATGTTTGGACTCCACGTGTGCGTGTGTGCGTGCGTGTGTGTGTGTGTGTGTGTGTTTTCCCCCCAGTTTTCTTATTGTAATTGATTTCTAGTTTCATGCTATTGTTGTGGGAAAAAATGTTTGATATGATTTCAGTCTTCTTGAATTTACTGAGACTTGTTTTGTGGCCTAACACGTGATCTATCCTGGAGAATATTCCATGTGCACTAGCTTAAAAAAAAGTGTACTCTGGGGTTTTTGGATAAAAATGTCTATATCTATATATATTTGTGTGAGATAAACTAATTTTAACTCTTGCTAGCTGGTAATAATGACAACTTGGATGGGAGCAGTAAAGTGAGAGAAACAAAAGTTAATTTGTGCATGGAAAGATGAAGCTTTTTAGCCAAATAAATGTGTGTTGAAGCTAAAATAAAGTATATCCAGTAGGAACAATTTTCACTGGGATCTAGAGACAAGAGAATCTGAAAATCACCAGCTCCATGTTTTCCTTTACTGTCTTGTATTTCCCTTTACTACTTTTCAAGTCTTTGGGAAAGAATGATAAAGAGTCTTTTCTTGTGTTAGCTTTGCTTAAGAAAACTAAGGGGAATAATTTGCATTTACATTTGGGGTATCAAAAAATTGGAAAGCCTGACCGCTATAGCAAGATAATTTTAAGATGATCCAAGGGGGTCAGCACAGACATCTTATACAACAGCAGTCCAAAGCAGAGGTATTAGAAAAAAATCCCATTGGAATATAAATTTGTTCTAGGGACTCACCCTTCAAATACTTTGAATTTGTTCAAACTCCATGTATCTCCAGCAGAATAAAGTGCCTACTTCTGTAAAAGCACCTTCCTTTATTCTATTAAACAATTTATTAGGCTGTTATTCTCTCTCTAACCATCCATCCAATCTGTCAACTCCTGTTAGAATTTATAGTTCCTACAAAGCAATATTGTATTCCATTTATCTTTATTTCCTTAGTATCTTGCAGAATTCCAAACATATAGAGGCACCTGGGCAGCTGAGTCAGTTAAGCATCCAACTCTTGATTTGGGCTCAGGTCATGATCTCAAAGTTGTGGGATCAAGCCCTATTTTGGGCCCCATGCTAGCAAGAAGTCTGATTGAGATTCTCTCTCTCCCTTTGCCTCCATTCCTCTCTCAAAATTAGTCAATCAATCAATCAATCAATCAATCCAAACATATAGTAGATTGTTTATAATGCCCACAAACTCAGTGGAATAACAATTTTATAGGGCTCCACCTTTTCACCCTATGATAAATCTGCTTGAGATCCTTATCCAATGGACCTTCCACAGTGGCAATGGTTCTTTCTCTGGCTTCCATTTTCTTAAGCTCTCTGATCTTTTGGCTATTTGGCCCTGTGCAGTATAATGTCCTCACATTCAGGAACCAATTCATTCTCTTACTCTACTTTTTGTGTTTGTTTGTTACCCTTCGGGATGTATAAAATAGCACAGTGAATGCTAGAAACTAAGTTGCAACCTAACTTTGAATTCTTTATTTCTTGATGTCATCTTCCTTATTTCTGCATGATCTGGTTTAGTTTATAAACATCCTCAGGTCTGTTTTGCAGAACAAACATGATTTTCCTCCAGGGCTTGGGATTGAGCATGTTACTTTCTTCTTCAAAATTTGTTTTCAATCATCTATCCTTCAAAGACTAGTTTAACTCCCATCTAACCTATGCAATACTCCATGTTCAATTCAATCTATTGTGATCAATTCTTTCTCAGAATTCCTCTAGTTCACTTAACATAATCCCCTCCAGTTCCATCCATGCTGATTCAAATGGTGGGTATTCATCCTCTCTGGTAAGGGAATAGTATTCCATTGTGTATATGTACCACATCTTCTTTATCTATTAATCTGTTGAAGGGCATCTGGCTCATCCCACAGTTTGGCTATTGCACACATTGCTGCTATGAACATTGGGGTGCATGTGCCCCTTCTTTTCACTACACCTGTATCTTTGGGGTATATACCTAGTAGTGCAATTGCTGGGTCGTAGGGTAGCTCTATTTTTAACATCTTGAGGAACTTCCATACTGTTTTCCAGAGTGGCTGTACCAACTTGCATTCCCACCAACAGTATAAGAGGGTTCCCCTTTCTCCACATCCTCACCAACATTCTTTTTTTCCTGTTTTATTAATTTTTGCCATTCTAACAGGATGATGGTTATTAAGGAGGGCGTGTGTTGTGATGAGCACTGGTTGTTATGTGTAACTAATGAGTCATTGCACACTACATCAAAAACTAATGATGCACTATACAGTGGCTAACTGAACTTAATTTAAAAAAGGAAAGCAATCATCTATTTGTAACACCTATAGGCTTCCATTTAAATTTTAAAAAACAACAAACTTCAATATGTTTCTCTTAAAAAAAATTCCTTTAGTTCACCTGATACTTTAAAAAATATATATTTATCATACAATGCCTTATATCCTTAGTTAATTTTCACCTGCAAAGGTCTCCTATCTTTCCAACATTATTAGAATTTGCCTTAGGGCAAAATAATTAGCATAATGTCTTGAATACACTACTTAGTTTTACTTAGCAAAATTCAGTAGGTGTTAAGGATATAGTGATTTTTTTCATTAGTAGGTTATCTTTTTGTTTAAAATGTATTTTCCAATGGAAAATATTAACTAGATTATATAAGACATGTGTTAATCAAATTTAAAATTAAACAGATAATTTCTCTTCTGTATCCAGTCATACACCACACTTACAACGTTTACAATTTTATTTAGATTGTTAACTTCCCAAGAAATACACAATTATTTTGTGTCTAGCCAAGCACTTAGGGAAAAGATTGTGGAAGATTTTTAATGATGATAATGCAATTGTGATGAAATAATAAACATGTATATTTAGCTCTGTGAATGATAGTATTGATTGAATAGTAAATGAACTGCCCATATTATGTTTCAGATATGGACTTAAATATTAGCCCAAATGCACATGGAGAGAATGTTCTGTATTGAAGACTGGGCAGTAAGCCCACTAACCCCAGACTCATCAAACTGTGATAAAGTATCTCTCTCTGGCTTGGAAGAAAAAGAGAATTCCTAGCCGTAATGCTCTTTGTTTAGTATAAAATGTGCACTAATACGGTGGATTGAGCTACTGACACTTTCTGTGAAGAGTCTCTATTCTTTCAAATGCAAATATTTCAGAATCTGTCAGGTTCCCAGCACATGGATTTTAAAACCAAGTCATTCTTCACTGTGGGCTAGCATAATTGTACACCTGGGACATTATATATTTATACATATAATGGGTACAATTCAAGCAACTGCCTGTTGAAGTTAACGGAAGATCTGTCTATTAAGAAGGGAATGTGAAATACACATACACGTGTGTGTGTGTGTGTGTGTGTGTGTGTGTGTGTACGATTTTTTCATTTCTTGCTAAGGACTTGCCACATGCTAAGTTCTCAAAAAGTTAGTTCAATTCCTTTAATTTTGTTGTTTTCACATGACATGTTGTCTGAGATTATTAAAAATGCATTGCCTGATGAATAATGCAGAATGGATTTTCCTATACGTTCATTATGGTGTTATCTTCAGAGAATCACCTGCCAGCCATACTCCCTTTAGAAGTGCACACAGCCGTTTTCATCCTTTACTATGGAAACAGCTCTGAATCTATGGTCTTCTAAATACAGCACATCAAGTCAGAGTATTTTTGTTTAGGCTAATAAATCTTTAGTCAATTCAGAAAGTGTATTATCCTTTCTTGAGGTGCTTAGCTCCTGAGGGACCACC
>NW_024426996.1:58229150-58239575 GCF_017311325.1 Ursus maritimus
AGCATCTCTTTCCCTCACCTTGGTTCTGAACAATTTGAGAAATAAAACAAAGGAGTGTCATAGAGTTCCATACATCACCTTTACTATTGATATGTCTCAGTAAGATGACACAACTAAGTGTAAGAGATAGATGGGCCTATTATATGAGTCTCAGATTCAGAGAGATTTGCTCAGCCAATTCTAAGTGATGCTGACCTGGGACAGCTTCTTACTGTGGGAATGGTGTTTGGGGAGCATGTGCTTCCTTTGGCAAATAAGAGGAAGAAAGATAGAAATATTAAGTAGGTGGAGAGAGATTTGGGGGAAAAAATCCCTCTTCATGGAAACTTGGGATGGAGTAAAACTTGCTACCTCACAATAAGCTGATTATTTTCAATTGGACTAAGAATAAAGATATGATTCTGTCTTCTTAGTACCCTTGGGTGCTTCTAAATGGCCAAAAAAATTCTCAGTAATGAGATATGGTTCTCTTCCCTGACTCTATGATTTTTCTGGTTCTCTGATTTCACGGTCTTATTTCATGTTTGTTGGTAACGTTACTTTGACCTTTCTTTCATGTTTTCTTTTTTCTTTTTTGTTCTTATTTTCTAGCTTTGGAGATGCTCAGAGATATTAGTGGTAAAGTAAAAGAGAGCCCTAAATCTTGAAGTAAGAAATTATGAAATGGAATTTTTCAGTTATTAGTTATATAACTTTAGAAAAGTCACTTTACTGAAGGCTGTCAATATATAAAATGACAATTATGCAAAAATGCACAGATGTGGAGAATGAGATGTAAAAGAACTGCACATAATGTACACAATTTGATAAATCTGGATATATGCAAATACCCATGATGCCATCACCAGAATCCAAGTAATAGATACATTCAACACTTTCCCAAGTTTCCTTGTGGTTTCTTTTTTTTTTAGGTTTTATTGTTTTTGTTTTTGTTTTGTTGTAAGAAACTTTAAGATTTACCTTCTTAACAAATTTTGAAATACACAATACTGTGTTGTTAACTATAGCCACTATGTAGTACAGCAGATCTCTAGAATTTATTCATTTTACATAGCAAAGTTTATAACTATTGAACAACAATTTCCATATCTTATAATCCCTAGCCCATGGCAATCACCATTCTGTTCTCTGTTTTTATAAATTTGACCATTTTAGATAACTCATAAAAGTGGAATCATGCAGGGGTTTCTGGGTGGCTCAGTTGGTTGAGCAGCTGACTCTTGATTTTGGCTCAGGTCATGATCTTGGAATCCCGGGATCGAGCCCCCACATCGGGCTCTGTGCTCAGCAGGGAGTCTGCTTGAGGATTTTCTCTCTCCCTCTCCCCTTTCCCCCACTTGAGCTCTCTCTCTTAAATAAATAAATCTTCAAAAAAAAAAAAAAGAAAGAAAAAGAAAAATGGAATCATGCAGTATTTGTTCTTCGGTGACTGGCTTATTTCACTTAGCATAATGTCCTCCAAGTTCATCCATGTTACAGATGGCAGGATATCCTTTTTAAAAGGGTGACTAATATTCCATTGTGTGTATATACCACATTTTCTCTATCCATTCATCTGTCAATGAACACTTGTGTTGTTTCCACATCTTAGCTATTGTGAATTATACTGCAATGAACACAGTAGTGCAAGTATCTTTGAGATCCTGATTCAGTTCTTTTGGATATATACCTAGAGGTGGGATTGCTATATCATATGGTATTTCTATTTTGAATTTTTTGAGGAATCTCCATACTGCTTTCCATAGTGGCTGTATATTTATATTCCCACCAACAGTGCACAAGTGTTCCATTTTCTCCACATACTCTCCAGCATTTGTCATCTTTCTTGCAGAGGGCTGGTGACATACTGACTGACTTGAAGGAGCAGCAGGTTTTTATGCATAATTTTTCTTTTTGCCATATCTAAAATACTCTTTTTTTCTCTGGAGCTAACAGTTAAGGGCAAATGATCATATGCAGAATAACAAGCAGCAACTCTCATTCAGTCTTCATCCCACAGAGATTCTAACTTCTACCACTTTTTTTTTTTTTGTCTTACTAAGGGTCTGTTGAACTTCCATAGAACATCAAGTTTTATACATTTTATTGAATTTATTTAGGAAATACTTAATATGGCATGAGTTAGGTTATAAGGTACAGTCTTATGTATTTATATGAGTGTCTAGTTAAAGTGTGTGTATATATCTATATACATATAGAGTTACATATATAGTTATATGTATATAATAGGTACATGCAAGCTATAGCTATATAGTTATATAGTTATATATAGTTATATAGCTATAAATATATATATATAGCTGTTTTTATAGTTATATATAGTTATAAGGCTATATTATATATATTATATATACATATATATATATATACACATATATATATAAATCTATAGCTATAAAATGGTTAATATATATAATGGTTTAAATGCTTTCATTTCCCAAAAATTCATATGATAAATCTATCAACCCTCAAGTAGCTGTACAGGCATACCTCAGGATGTATTGCAGGTCTGGTTCCAGACCACCACCATAAAGTAAATACTGCAATAAAGCAAGTCAAATGAATTTTTTTTAATTTCCTATTTCATATAAAAATTATGTTCACACTGAAGTATAATCTATTAAGTGTGCAATATTATGTCTAAAAATCAATGTATATACCTTAATTTAAAAATACTTTATAAAATGTTTTATTGATATAAAATTCTAACCATCACCTGAGCTTTCAGCAAGTTATCTTTCTCCTGGTGGAGGGTCTTGCTCAATGTTAATGGCCGCTGACTGATCAGGACAGTGGTTTCTGAAGTTTGGGGTGGCTATGACAATTTCTTAAAATAAGACAGCAGTGAGGTTTGCTTCTTCTATTGACTCTTCCTTTCAAGAATGATTTCTTTGTAGCATTCAATGCCGTTGATAGCATTTTACCTACAGAACTTATGTCACAATTGGAGTCAAGCATCTCAAACCCTGCCCCTGCTTAATCAACTAAGTTTATCTGATATGCTAAATATTTTGTTATCATTTCAATAATCTTTACAGCATCATCACCAGGGGTAGATGCCATCTGAAGAAACCACGTTCTTTGCTCATGTGTAAGAAATACATCTTCATTCTTTCAAGTTTTAACATGAAATTAACGTGATTCAGCCACATCTTCAGGCTCCACTTCTAACTCTAGTTCTTGCTATTTCCATCACATTTGTAGTTATTTCCTCCACTGAAATCTTGAACCTCTCAAAGCCATCTATGAGTGTTGGAATCAGCTTCTTCCATATTCTTGCTAATGTTGCTATTTTGACCTCTTCTTGTGAATCACAAATGTTCTTAGTGGCATCTAGAATGATGAATTCTTTCCAGGTTTTCAATTTACTTTACCCAGATCCATTAGAGGAATCACTGTGGTAGCTACAGCCTTTCAAAACATACTTCTTAAATAATAAAACTTGAAAATTGAAATGACTTCTTGATTAATGACTTCTTGATTAATTCAGAATGGATGTTGTGTTAGTAGGCATGAAAATAACAATCCCATTGTACATCTCCATCAGAGCTCTTGGGTGACTAGGCACATTGTCAATAAACAGTTAAATTTTTAAAGGAATCTTTTTTCCCTCCTTCTGATTAACAGGTCTCAACAGTGGGCCTAAAATATTCAGTAAACCATGTTGTAAATAGATGTGCTGTCATCCAGGATTTATTGCTCCATTTATAGAGAACAGGGTGGATTTAACATCTTTCTCAAGCGTCTTGGGATTTTTGGAAGGGTAAATGAGCATTGGCTTCAACTCTTAAGTCACCAGATGCATTAACCCCTAACAGGAGAGTAAATTTGATATTTGAAACTAGGCACTGACTTCTCCTCTCCAGCTATCAAAATCCTAGATGGCATCTTCTTCAAATAGCAAGCTGCTTCGTTTACAATGAAAAGTCTATTATTTAGTGTGGCCACCTTCATGAAATATCTTAGCTAGATCTTCTGGATAACTTGCTGCAGCTTCTACATTAGTGCTTGATGTTTCACCTTGCATTCTCAGGTTACAGTTTTTGTTTTTTGTTTTTCCTTAAACCTCATGAACCAAATGTTGTGAGCTTCAAATTTCTCTTCCTCTCAGCCTTCATAGAATTGAAGAAAGTTAGGGCCTTGCTTTAGCTTAGGGGGATGCTGTGGCTGGTTTGTTCTTCCATGTTGGCCACTAAAACTTTCTCCATCTCAGCAATGAGGCTCTTCCACTTTCTTATCATTTATGCATCTCTGGAGCAGGACTTTTAATTTCCTTCAACATATTTTTCATTGTATTCATAACTTGGTTAATGGTTTGGCACAAAAGACCTAGATTTTGATATATCTACTCTTTTGACATACCTTCCTCACTAAGCTTAATTATTTTTAGGTTTTGATTTAAAGAGAGAGATGTGTGACTCTTCCTTCCACTTGAACACTTAGAGGGCATTGTAGGGTTATTAATTGGCCTAATTTCAATATTGCTGTGTCTCAGGGAATAGGGAGGCCTGAGGAGAAAAGGCAGAAGGGGAAACTTCCAGTCAGTGGAAAAGTCAGAACACACAAAGTTTATTCAGTATGCTATCTTATGTGGGCATGTGCACAATTACAATAGTGATATCAAAGATCACTGATCATAGATCATCATAACAAATATAATAACAATGAAAAAGTTTGACATATTGAGAGAATTGTGACACAGAAACACGAAGTATAACACAGAGACAAGCAAGCAAATGCTTTTGGAAAATGATGCTGATAGATTTACTCAATGTTGGGATGCCAAAAATCTTCAATTTGTAAAAGCACAGTATCTGCAAAGTACAGTAAATCAATGTGCAATAAAAAGAGGTATGTCTGTATTTGGAGATGGGGCCTTTAAGGAATAATTTAGGTAAAATGAGATTATAAGGATGGGGGCCTGGTCCAATAGGATTAGTGTCCTCATAAGAAGAGACAACAGTTTGTTCTCTCTCTCTCTCACCACCCCACACCACAATATATGCATAGAGAAGAGGTTGTGTGCACCCAGTGAGAAGGCAACCACCTACAATCCAGAAGGGACTTCAGAATGAAATCTGTCTTGCTGGAAACTTGATTTTGGATATACCAGCTTCTAGAATTATAAAAAAATAGATTTCTTCTTCTTTTTTTAAAGATTTTATTGAAATTCCAGTTAGTTAACATACAGTGTAATATTAGTTTCAGGTGTACAATATAGTGATACAACACTTCCATACATTGCCTGGTCCTCATCACAACACGTACACTTCTTAATCCCCATCACCTATTTCACCCATCCCCCCACCCACTGTGAAAAATAAATTTCTGTTTTTTAAGCCACCCAGTCTGTCACCCAGTCTGTGATATTTTGTTATGACAGCCTGAGTAGACTAATACAATATACTCTCTCTATATATATGTATACATGTACATACACGCACAAACACATATCTAGAATTTTTAAATACTCAAAATGTTATATTTCAAAAAATATCAAAAAGTAATTCTCCCTTTCCCACACCCCACACTCTGTTTCCTTACCTAGAGGCAATGACCAATTTTGTCTTTTGTATATTTTTTTTTAGCTATTTCTGAAGTATCTTTCCTGTCTTTTTAAAAATTGTTTCCACTATAAAATTAAATGATGTCAATTAGTATTTTCGGAGTGATCCCAAATTCAGTAGGAATTTGGAGGAGGAAATTCAGTAGACCTTTAGAATAACATTTGTGAAAATAGTTAAGTTTATTTTCACAATGAAATTAAGGTTACAAAAGTCATGGTGTTATACTCACAGAGGAATTTTAAACACACTATTCAATTAAGTTCAATATCAATTATATCTTGATTTAGTTCGAGAGAAATGCCAGTGAAATTAATCACTATCAAAATTAAGTTGGTGGACACCTGGCTGGCTTAGTCAGTAGAGCATGTGACTCTTGATCTGGAGTTTGGAGGTTGAGCCCCACATTGGGTATAGAGATTATTTAAAAAAAAAAAAAAGTCTTAAAAAAATAGGTTGGCATGAATCCCCTGAATGCCTTTTCTCAAGTCCCAAAGAAGGAATAGTCAACACTTGATTATCTCTAGGGAATGAGTGGAATGTATATTTTATAGAAAAAAGAAAAAGTAAAATCATCCCTGTTTTGTTTTGGAAAGTAACCAGAAACCAACCCAGAATATTTCATCTTTATATGTAAAGTATTACGTTGTGGTTTGGTCTAGATAGACTAACCTAAATAGTGGACAAGAGCCCTTATGTTTCTCAGAATAAATATCCAGTGTCATAGTTTAATTATACTATCCCCTTGCCCCATTAATAAACCTTCTAATATAAAACATAAGCAATGCTAGTTAGGGAGTTGGAAGGAGGTAAAATAGAAGGAGTATGAGAAAGTGGTGATTTAAGGAAATTCTGATCTTCAGCTAATAAAGTTCAATTTATTTAATGTCAAGTATTGTGTAGGTTGCAGAACCAGATCCTGTCTATTTGCAGAGGGGGCAGATATTAAACAAATTACAACATAGTAATTATAATTATGATAAGCTGAAATGGAGAAAAAGGAGAGATAGTGAGCAGTTGTACATTCTAAATCATAATTGACCTAGGTTCTCAACTGGAAGTAGGAAAATGTATTTCTCTGGGTTCTGAAACCCTCTATTCACCTGGAAGTTGGTAGTAGGCAGTGAGAGGGAGATAATGACTCCAAGATTGGGCATAGCAATGAGATGGAAATTTATGTGTAAATAGATGTCTAAATAGATAAATTGATCTGGTAGCCTAGTGCTTAGTTTCCCATGAATACAAAAATATAGGTAGAGTTCTTGATTTTATAATAAGCACTTTAATATTAATTTGAAATCCTACATGACTGTTTATAGCACTCTACTAACAAATTTTAAAAATACAAATATAAAACAACTAAATAAAAGGCAGGTCAATTAAGTGAACAGACCCCAGGGTTAAATCTCATTCACATTGGGTTCCAGTCATGGCTGCACTAACTTGAACAGCTGTGGATTCCTAAGAAAGTGCCTTAATCCTTCTGTGTCTGAATTTCTCCATCTGTGAGAATGACATACTCACACCTGTCCATATCTAATTTGGTAATCTTAAGTGGCTCCTGCAGTCTGATGGAGTCAATTTTCTCAGCATAGGATGTGGTGCATGAAATCGTTTAGTTTGGTATTTTGAGGTTTAACAGTTTGAAAATTTTAGCACTTTAATTATAAGATTTAAAAATACATTCTACTTGTTTTCATTTTACTACAGAATATTAAAAATTCAATTAATTACTAAATTTATCAGTTAGAGACTATCTCTTCTTCATTTGTTCTTAACCTCTCACCTTTCAGGACAGAATCTATAAACTCATAGATTTTTACAATTCAGTTGGATACTTCAAAAGGCATAGTCATTCATCATCATAGATATAATTATGTTTTCATAGAATTTAAAAATTAGATTGTGGGATATCTATGTATACATCTTATTTTTGCTAAAATGCTTATATATGTGTGTATATATATACCTTTTTATATATTGAATAATTATGTATGTACATCTGTACATACATGTAAAATTTTCAATTAAATACAATTTCATAATGCTGAACTAATGCCAGATTAATTTAAAATGTATTTGCATTCTCATGTCTATTATCTAGCCACTTGTTTAAAAAGTAATTCTTACCCTGACTTCCAACTCTAAGAAATAACCTGTCTTATTTATTTTATTTTATTTTATTTAAAAAGATTTATTTACTTATTTGAGAAAGAGAGTGGGGGGAAGGGGAAGAGGAAGAGAGAGTCTTAAGCAGACGCCATGCTGAGCATGGAGCCCGATATAGTGCTCAATCTCATGACTCTAAGATCATGACCATGAGATCATGACCTGAGAGGAGACCAAGAGTAGGGTACTCAACTGCACCACCCAGTGCTCCGTCATATTTAAATAACTATGTGGTGATTGCTGTCTAGGCAAATACAAGAATGAGAATGATTTTACATAAGTTAATAAACTGGAATTTTCCTTTACCTTGAACGAAAATAAAAATAGCACACTCTTATGGAAATTTGCAGCTTTCAAGAACAATTGACAAAAGCCTAGAAATTTTAAAAATGTATATTTTTTGCTCACATCTAAGAGCACTACATTAAGTCAAGGTTGGTCATGGTTTACTTTGATTTTCATGGTTTATTGGTGAAAATCCTGGAATCTAAGAAATCTTTATTAGGTGTGTTAGTGTAGACTTTATATTAAGATGACCTGCACTTAGGAAAGTTTTGCTTTTGCATATGTATATATATCCACAATAGTTCTTAGATATTTACCAGTGGAAAATTTTACATTGTAACCTTAAGTTTTCCTTAACCTAAAATTTACATATTAGATAAAAATCTTTTGGAAAAGCCTCTAAATAATTATTTGTCTTATGAAGAGAATATTTAGAAATGTAAATATTCCATAGAAGAGATATAGATGTTTATTTTTATTACTCCCCAAACAAAAAAAAAAAAATTGTTACAGGTTATCCTTGGTGGTCTTAAAAATATAAAAAAGATATATATATATGGTTAAAATAAATAATTTTCTTTCTTTAGTGATGAGGGAAAAACTTTGGTTTAAACATCAGTTTTCAAAACAAAAAAACAACAAATTTCAAGATTTTGGTATAAATATATGTTTTTTCTTATGATAAAAGTTGTTGCACAGAATGAAATACCCAGGGAAATTTCAGATAAATTCTTCAAAAATTCTTTTGTTTACAACATATATACGAGCACTTGGGAATAATATTTTTATTAAAAAAATACCAATACCTACTGAAATCCCCCCTAGAATTTTAGCATTGTCTGCCTATTAATATATAAAGACAAAATGGTGAAGATAAAGGAGGACAAACTTCTAAGAATAGTTAAAATCTAAAACACTGACAAAACTGGCAAGAAAGATAAACTCTCATTCATTGCTGCTCAGAATGCAAAATGGTACAATCAGTTTGAAAGACAATTTGGTAGTTTCTCACAAAAGTAAACATATTCTTTATGACCCAGAATTTGCACTCTATGGTATTTAACCAAATGAATTGAAAATTTATGTCCACATGAAAACCTGAACATGAATGTTTGTAGTGGCTATATTCATAATTGCCAAATGTTGGAAGCAACCAAGATGTCTGTCCTTCAATATTTAAATGAATAAACAAACTACTATAGTCATAAAACGCAATATTATTCAGCACAAAAAAAATGAGTTATCAAACCACCAAACGACAGGGAGGTGCCATAAATGTATATTGCTAAGTAAAAGAAGCCAATCTGAGGGGTGCTGGGGTGGCTCAGGTGTTAAGCGTCTGCCTTCAGCTCAGGTCATGATCCCAGGGTCCTGGGATCAAGCCCCGCATTGGGCTCCCTGCTCTGCTGGGAGCCTGCCTCTTCCTCTCCCACTCCCCCTGCTGTGTTCCTTCTCTTGCTGGCTGTCTCTCTCCATCAAATAAATAAAATCTTAAAAAAAATAAAAAGCCAATCTGAAAAGACTACCTACTGTGTGATTCCAACAATATGATATTCTGGAAAAGGCAAAACTATGGGGACAGTAAAAATATCAGTGATTCTGGGGCACCTGGGTGGCTCAGTGGATTAAGCATCTGCCTTCAGCTCAAGTCATGATCTCAGGATCCTAGGATCGAGCCCCATGTTGGGCTCTTTGCTCAGCAGCCTGCTTCTCCCTCTCCCTCTGCCTGCTGCTCCCCCTGCTGGTGCTCTTTCTCTCTCTGTCAAATAAATTAAAAATATGTATATATCAATGGTTCCCAGAGTTTAGGGGGGATGAGGGATAAATAGGTAGAGAATAGGAGATTTTTTTAAGGTAGTAAAACTATTCTGTATGATACTGTAATGGTGTATACATGTCATTATACATTTGTCAAAACCCATAGGATATATAGCACAGAATAAATTATAATGTAAATTATGAATTCTAATATCAATATTGACTTATTAATTATATCAAATGTTCCACAGTAGTACATGATACTAATATGTGAAACTGGGGAGAGGTAGTATATGGGGACTCTATTTTTCTGCTCCATTTTTCCATAAAGCTAGAAATGTTTAAAAATAAAGGCCATTAATTTAAAATACAATGAATATTAGAGTACTATCTCCATTTTCATGTGTGGTTCAACATTTCAACTATAAAAACTATTAAATATAAGAAACTAAACAAAACAATAATACTGGTGCATGATGGGAGATTAGTTTTTCTCCTCTTTCCTCCTTGTGATGGATACTGAAATGATACTATTTCTGTGGCTGAGGAAGTGAGAATTCACTCGAGTGTGTTCACTGTAGGGTTTTCATGGATGGCCTTTATCGGGTGGATATAATTACATTCTGGTCCTACTTAATTGAGTGTTTTT
>NW_024426996.1:58239583-58345856 GCF_017311325.1 Ursus maritimus
AAAGAGTGTTGGATTTTGTAAAATGTCTTTCCTGTGTGTATTGGGATTATCATGTGTGTATTTACCTTTGTTCCATTAATATGATTTATTAATTCAATTTCAGATTATAAACCAAGTTTGCAATCCTGGGATAAATCCCACTAGGTTGTCATGTATAATCTTTTTCATATCATGCTGGGTTCAGTGTGGTCACTTTTTTTATTAAGTTTTTTATTTTAATTCCAGTATAGTTAGCATACCGTGTTATATTAGTTTCAAGTGTACAGTATAGTGACTCAACAATTCTATACATTACTCAGTGCTCATCTTGATAAGTGTGCTCTTTAATCCCCACTTCTCCTCTGGTAATCATCAGTTTGTTTTCTATAACTGAGTCTGTTTGTGGTTTGTCTTTCCCTTTCTCTCCCTTTCTCTCTCTCTCTTTTCTTCCTTTGTTTTTCTTCCACATATGAATGAAATCTTATGGTTTTTGTCTTTCTCTGACTGGCTTCTTTTGCTTAGCATTATACTTTCTAGCTCCATCCATGTCATTGCAAATGGCAAGATGTCATTCTTTATTATGGTTGAATAATATTCCTCTGTAGATATATACCACATCTTCCTTATGCATTCATCTATTAATGGACACTTGGGCTGCTTTCATAATTTTGCTATTGTAAATAATGCTGCAATAAACACAGGGGTGCATATATGTTTTCAAATTAGTATTTTGTATTCTTTGGGTAAACACCCAGTGGTGCAATTACTGAATCTTAGGGTAGTTCTATTTTTAAATTTTTGAAGAACCTCCATAATGTTTTCCACAGTGGCTGCACCAGTTTACATTCCCACCAACAGCGCATGAAGGTTTCTTTTTCTCCATATGCTTGCTAACATTTGTTTCTTGTGTTTTTGATTTTAGCCATTCTGACTGGTGTGAGATGATACCTCATTGTAGTTTTGATTTGCATTTCCCTGATGATAAGTGATGTTGAACACCTTTTCATGTGCCTGTTGGCCATCTGTATGTCTTTCTGGAGAAACGTCTGTTCATGACAGTTTTTTATTCAGAAATTTAAAATCTATATTCCTAGGGGATATTGGTCTGAATTTTTATTTTATTGTGATGCCTTTGGTTTTCTCGTCAGCATAAAACTGGTCTCATAGAATAAAATGTAATGTGTTTATTCCTGTCCTATATTTTAGAACAGTTGGTGAATGATTGGTATTGAATATATTATGAAAATTTGGTAGAATTCACCAGCATAGCCATCTAGACCTGGGTTATTTATTTATTTATCTGGGAAATTTTTAAAATTATTATTATGAATTTAATTACTTGTTATAGATCTATTTAGATTTTCTATTTCTTGAAGCAGTTTTAGTAAGTTGTGTCTTTATGGAAATTTGTCTATTTCATCTGTTATCTACTTTGTTGTCATACAGGAATTCATAATATTCTCTTATAATTCTTATAATTCTTTTATAATTCTTGTATGGTATCCTTGTATTTTTCCTTCCTGATGTTTATAATTTGAAACGTCTTTTTTTTTTCTTAGTGTATCTATTTTTCGTATTTGTTGATCTTTTCAAAGCTGGTTTTAAAAAAACCGTCTTTTTTGTTCATTGATTTTCTCTATTGTTTTTCTATTCACAATGTCATTAATTCCTCTTCTATTTTGTACTTCTTTCCTTTTGATTCCTATAAGTTTAGTTTGCTTTTCTTTTCGTAGCGTTTTAAGGTAGAAGTTTAAGTTACTGATTTGAAGTCTCCTTTTTTTAATGAAGGCTTTTACAACTGTAAATCTCCCACTAAGCACTGCCTCAAGCCACATCCCCTACATTTTTGTATGTTGTGTTACTTTTATTTTTATTTATCTCAGTGTATTTTATAATTTCCTGTGTGATTCCTTCTTTGACATAATTGTTATTTAGGACATAAACAACATAATTTTTTAATTTTCTAATATTGTCAATTTTCTGAATTACCTCATCTTTTTTAAAGTTTATTTATTTGAAAGAGAGAGAGGGAGAGAGCACAAGCATGAGCTGGGGGAAGGGGAGAAGAAGAGAAAGAGAATCTCAAGCAGACTCCTTACAGAGGGCGGAGCCCCACCTGGGGCTGGATCTCACCACCCATGAGATCATGACCTGAGCCAAAATCAAGTCAGATGCGTAACCAACTGAGCCACCCAGGAGACCCTCCTTTGCCTATTTCTAATTACATTTTATTGTAACTAAGAAATATACTTTCTCTTATTTAAATATTTTAAATTTATTGAAGTTTGTTTCACAGCCTAGCATATAGTCTATTTTGGTTCAGGCACACATGAGAATATGTGTTCAGCTGTTTTGGATGAATTATTGTACAGATGTCTGAAAGATCTACTTGGTTTATAATGTTGCGGAAGTCTTCCATGTCCTTGTTGATTATCTACCCATTTGCTCTAACCATTATTGAAAGTGGGGGTATTGACTATTACTTGGAATTATACTTCTCTTTTTAATTCTATCAGTTTTGTTTCATGTATTTGAGGACCACTTCGTTAGGTATATTCATATTTAGAACTACTTATGTCTGATGCATGGAACTTTTATTATAAAATTTTTTATAGTAACATTTGTTTTAAATTCTGTTTTGTCTGGTATTAATATAGCTACACCCACTTTATGGCAACTCTTTGCCATTCTGTATCTTTTACCATCCTTTGACATTTAAATTATTTGAATCTTTAAACATGAAGTGTATCTCCTGCATATAGAATATAGTTGTGTTTTCTTTTCTCATCCAGTCTGATGATCTATCTTTTAATTAGATTATTTAATTTACTCACATATAATATTGATGTGCTTGGATTTATACCTGTCATTTGTCATATTTTTTCCTTCTTTTCCTCCTTCAGTACTGTCTTTTAAGTATATTTTTAATGCAACATTTAAATTCCTTCAATATTTTTTCACTCCATTTTTTGAGTTATTTTCTTATTGGTTACACTAAGGTCTATTATGTTAATGCAAGTGTGTCAGAAACTACTTTATACAGATGCTAATAATTTCAGTGATATTTAGAAATGTGATTTCTATATAACTGTATTCTCTCTTCTTGTGTTTGTTCTATTAATGTTATACCTACATCTATTTCATAAACTCCAAAATATACTCTTGTAATTTTTACATAATGTAATATTTTTTAAAGAAGCTGGAAGATCAAATGAGACCAAGTACATATTTAGAGTTTATATTTACCATCTAATTTATAATTTCTTTTTTCTTTCACTTATTTCTGTAGATTTGTTACAATCTGGTGCCATTTTCTTAATCCCATACAGTTTTGTTCCACTTGCCTCCTTTGTTTCGTTATTTTCAAATATATTATATTTGTAAATGCTATAGGCCAAATAAGATAATTATAGGCATATAGTTTTGGGATATTTATTTTTATATCAGTTAAGAAAGAAAAACAATATACCAAGGTGCAGTCTTTTACAATTATCTTCACTAATTCTCTTTTGTATATATATGGATTAAATTAATGTATGGTGTCACTTGCTTTCAGCCTGAAACCTTCTCCCAGTATTGTTTTAAAAGTAGGTCTGCTATTAATGAAGTCCCTTACTCACTGTTTATCTGGGAATTTTAATTTCACCTTCAATTTGAAAAGACCATTTATTGGATATAAGATTGGCTTTTTTTTTTTTTTCTTTTTTTACCCCTGTGAAGATATTATCTCAGCGCCTTTGGTCTTGACTATTTCTAATGAAAAGTCAGCTGTGAATTTTGTTTGAGTTTCTGTGTGATCAGGCACTATTCTCTTGCTGCTTTAAACATTTTCTCCTGGTCTTTGTCTTTAGACATGATATGCCTGAGTTTAAACTGTATGTAGCCTACTTGGGGTTCATTGTGCTGCTTGATTGTGCGGACTAATGTTTTTCATTTTTGGAAGTATTTGGTAATTATTTCTTAAAATATATTTTTTCCTTTTCCTTTTTCTTCTCTAATCCTGCAACTCCCATTACATATATGTTTGTGCAAGTTATGTTACTCACATTACTCGAAGATTTGTTCATTTTTCTGTCTTTTTTTTCTCTCTCTGTTCTTCAGATTACATAGTTTCTACCAATCTGTTTTCAAATTTGATTCTTTTGTCTGCCAGCTCGAATCTACTTTTGAGCTCTTCTAGTGATTTTTCATTCTGTTTATGGTAGTCTTCATCTCCAGAATTTCTATTTGTTTAAATATATATATATAATTTCTACCTACTGATGTTCTCTAGTTGACACAATATCATTACTATAATTTCCTTTATTTCTAAAGCATTGTTTCCTTTAGTTAGTTAAACACATTCATAAGAGCATCTTTGAAGTCTTTACCACTAAATTTATTTCCTAGACTCCATCAAAGACAATTTGTCTTGTACCTTTTTTAAAAAAAAAATGTGTGTGAGTCACACTTTCCTGTTTCTTTATATGTCTTATAATTATTGTTTAAAATGGGACATTTGAGATAATATATTATTTCAACTCTGAATATTGATTCCTACTCTGGGGATTGAATTTGTTCTTATTTGCTTGCTTGTTTTGTCTTGTGCTGGCTAGCTCCTTTCAGTGCAGTCTATTTTCCCTGCATTGTGCAGCTTCTGATGTTACTTCTCAGAGGGCACTGCCTTGGGCATGCACACAGTCACCCTAACCACCTCTTCCCACCCCTATCTTAAGGAGATTTTAACCAAGCTCTCTTTAGCTTTTTTCCTGATTTTTCTATGAAACTTCTGAGAATAATAAATTTATTCTTTCAGTAAGTATGCCTTCTGGTCTCTCAAAAAGTATCATGATATGAGACAATCCTCTTTGATTGCAAAATAAAATGAATTCCCAAGCTGATGATAAGACTCTTTTGTATTGGTCTTATGTGAGTTAAAAAAAAAAAAAAAAGAAAAGAAAGAAAGAATACTTGAGCACAATCAATTCATTTATTCTGATCTGGCTGTGTTTAGTATAAAATGTTTTATAGTCCCATGCATGATTATATATACTATATTGAATTATATAAAGTCCCTGATTATCTTTGAGTGGCCTAGCTTTCCATTTTTTGATGCTATGACAGATTGTCAGCAAAAGATCACCTTACTGAAAATATAATCTCATTCAAATATATATTTATGTGATTCCACAGTCATTTCATTTATATAAATTATTGTTACCCATCTGAGTGAAAGAACAGCACCCAGCAATATCCTATAACTCATTATATCAAGTTAATTGGTATCTGGACATGGAGGTGCATGATCTGAATTCACATTGCTATTTTAACAGGAAGTATGTGGGTAGGTGAGGACGCAAAAGTTTTTTAAATTTATGAAGCCAAAATCTCATCTTTGGAAAACTCTGTCAAATGTTATAGCTCATATATAAAAGTTGAGAGAATTTTCCTTAAATTCCTTATATTAATGAGTTGCAAAGTTGAAACTTTCTTGACTATTAACAATAATAAAAATATTTCTCCCAACCACATAGAAAGAAAATAGAATTACCTTTCAATTATCTCTATAGAAAATTAAATTACAAAAGTTGTTTTCACATAAAAGTGATCGAAATACAAGCCAGGATTGTGTGTGTGGGGGGGAAACAGCTGTGTCGCTCAGTTAATTGATAAATATGGATGTTTTCTGTCTGGATTTTTGTGTTACTTGGGGTAATCTTCAGCTTTTAAAAATATATAATGCATTTAATTTATTTTCTTATCCTCAATATTTTCTTAGGTAATTGTAATTTTATAATATTTTTCTTAAAGAAGCAACCAAGATAGAAAAAAATTCAGAGCCCACAAAACTAAGATCTGTCCCTAATAAGCCTGTTGTAATTTTGGAATAGGTTAGTAAAGTTTTTAAAGGAGAAAATAACATAGCAGATTAAAATACATTGTTTTCTCTAAGACACATACTCTAGAAAAATTGCTCATCACATCATGGAAGTCCATTTTGTTTTATGGGATGAAGGTAAGCCTGGCTTCTGTGTAAGACCAAAGCTTGCTTGATTTTGATATTTATAGGCAAAGTAAGGATAAAAATACTGCTGTTTATACATTGATTTTGCTGATATATTATCAGAAGGATAAAATAATCTCAAAGCCCTTACAAAAATATAATTATGTATTGACATCTCAATTTTAATAATTTGGCATCTCATGCATATTTTACTATACAACTAAATTATCTACTTCAATAATATATTAAATGTATAATATCATGGCCATTTTAAAATATAAAACAACATCTTCTTTAAAAGAGATGTTTGAACAAATTAAAAAGAATCGAGTAGCTAATTTTATACTTTTGTTAGAAATTCCAAGTATTTTGTTAGAGACTATGTTAATATGTTAAGTGTTTATTTCTTCATATAGATCAGACTTTTAAAAAGTTTTTATTTATTTATTTTAAAAATAATGTATACACCCAACATGGGGCTTGAATTCACAACCCTGACATCAAGTCTAGTGGCTCTACTGACTGAGCCAGCCAGGCACCTACAGACATTTTTGTTAATTGTAAGATCGCCTCATTAGTGGCTTTATTAATATGTAAAAAGGAGAACAATCATTATTATGGTTAAATTTTACTTTTTGAAACTCTAAGGAAAAACCATAGCACTTGGGATGTTCAAAAATTCATGGGATTAAACCAAATCTTTATGGATGACTTTGTTTTTCCATGTAAGATTTTAAAATTTGTGGCTAGTTAACTTTCCATGGCCTTTAGTCTTGCTGGAAGCGAGTAAGGGGGAGAGAATGAATGTTAGTTCCAGTCCCTCTTACTTCTAAGGGCACAAATCCCATCATGTGGTGCCACTCTCATGGCCTTGTCTAAACCTAATTACCTGTCAAAGGTTCCACCTCTAAATAGCATAGCACTGGAGGTTAGGGCTTCAACATAGGATTCTGGGACAACAGATATTCAGTGCTTAACACCCTGTAACTGGATTCTCTCTCTTCCCTTCAATCTATTTCCTAATGTCCAAGTAACATTTTAAAAAGATTGATCTTAACTTGTCACTTCTTTGCTTAAAATTTAGGATAAACCCCAAATTCCTTAACATGGTTTACAAGACGTGGCATGACCTTTCCGTTGCATGACTCCACTCTAATTACTTTCTCTTCACCACTCACACTGGGCATATCATAGTTACAGTGGATGGCCTGGTGCTACCACAGATGTTTTCTCTGTGTAAATGTCAACCACACAGCTGTACTAGGAGTTATGTATGGTTACTTCGAGATGAGGAACTGGTAATCAAGAATTTAGATAATTTGACTAAGTTTTCAGAGACTTCAATCTGTTCCTTGAGCCAGACTATACCTTCTCTCTAGAAAGCTTTTCCCAATGCACCCTCCACATTTCCTCAATTATCTCTCTTGAATCAGTCTCAGGGAGGAACAAAATTAGCTCTTTTTAAGTACATTCCATTATATTTTTCACTTACCTAGTGCAGCTCATATTTTTTGCTCTTTCTTTCTCCTTGTAGTTAGGCTCCTCCTAGGAAGAGACTGGATCTGTGTTGCTCATCACAGTCTTCCTGATTATTTGGCATAATATATGACAGATGCGCAACTCAACAAATATATATCAAATTATGAATTGAATGGGTTAATAAGAAAGACCTGTATTGGACCCTGTGATGAACATACATAATTCACATTCATTCTTCAGAAAAATACCAGTTCCCATTTTAAACGTAAGGAAAATGGGGCATGGGCAAAACAGTTGAAGTTAATGGCCAGATTTATATATCATATGATTAACATATCATATATATATCATTTGAAAAACATAACATGATCAAGAAGTTAATGGCTGAGTTTTATTAAACTAAAATCAAAGTAATGAAAATGCATAAAACATATATCTAATGAAAACATGGGAGCTCATTCTTCAGTAGAGGAAGAGAAATAATATTATAGCTCTTGTGAATTTCAGTTGTATGGTAAGAGACAGGAGTTTATTCTTCTTATAAATATATGCTATTTTTATGAGGTATAAACCTCTCGATGAGTCTCAGAAGAAAAATAGTCATGGACCCATTCACTTGCCAGTAGTTATTAAACATCCCACTCCTATTTTTAAAATTGAAGTAGAGTTGACTTACAATATAGTATTAGTTTGAGGTGTACAGCATAGTGATTTTACATTTATATATATTACAAAATGATCAACATGAAAAGTCTAGTTACTGTTTGTCACCATACTCAGTTATCATAATATTATTGACTATATCCCCTATACTGGACTTCATATACCCATGACCTATTTATTGTGTAACTGAAACTTCATACCTCTTAATTCCCTTTACCTATTTTGCCCATCCCCTCACTTCCCTTACATCTGGCAGCCACCAGTTTGTTTTCTGTATTTTTAAAAAGATTTTACTTATTTACTTGAGAGAGTGAGAGCATGAATTGGGGGGAGGGGCAGAGAGAGAAGCAAATGCCCTGCTGAGCAGGGAGCCCATGTGGCGCTCTATTCCAGGACCCTGAGATCATGACCTGAGACAAAGGCAGACACTCAACCAATTAAACCCCCCCAGAAAACCCTGTTCTCTATATTTATGAATCTGTCCTCATTTTTGTCCATTTTTATTTTTTTATTTTTTTTAGATTCCACATATAAGTGAAACCATATGGTATTTATATTTTTGTATCTGACATTTTTCACTTAGCATAACACTCTCTAGGTATATCCATGTTGTCACAAATGGTAAGACTTCATTCCTTTATGACTAATATTCAATTCAATGTACATGTATATATTCATTATATGTATATCCTTATTAGATATCTCATTTGCAAATATCTTCTCACTTGGTTGTCTTTTCATTTTGTTTATGGTTTCCTTTGATGTGCAAAATCTTTTTATTTTGGCAGAGCGTCAATAGTTTATTTTTGCTTTTGTTTCCCTTGCCTGAGGAGATCTATCCATAAATATGTTGTTAAGGGCAATGCCCAAGAGACTATTGTCTATATTTTAAGAGTTTTATGGTTTCAGGTCTCATATTTAGGTCTTTAATTCATTTTGAGCTTATTTTTTATATGGTATAAGAAAGTGGTCCGGTTTCATTCTTTTGCATGTAGCTGCCTAATTTTTTCATTGCCATTTAGTAAAGGGCTTGCCTTTCTTCCATTTTTGCTCCTTTGTTATAGATTAATGGGCCATATATAAATGGGCATATTTCTAAAAAGACCCTCCAGGTATATGTGTCTGTTTTTTGCCAGTACCATTCTGATCTGACTTCTGTAGCTTTGTGGCATAGTTGAATTCAGAAAGCATGATACTTCCAACTTTGTTCTTTTCAACATTTCTTCGGCTATTTGGGGTCTTTTGTGCTTTTATAGAAATTTTAAGATTATTTTTCTTCTTCTGTAAAAATATTCTTGGTATTTTGATTGAGATTGCATGGAATCTGTAGATTGCTTTGTGTAGTATGGATATTTTAGCAATATAAATTCTTCTAATTCATGAGCAGAGTGTATTTTTCATTTACTTGTCTATAATTTCTTTCACCAACATATTGTAGTTTTTAGAGTACAGGTCTTTCACTTTATTGATTAAATTTATTTCTAGGTATTCTTTTTGATGTGATTGCAAAGGTATCATTTTCTTAATTTCTCTTTCTGACAGCTTGTTAGTGTTTAAAAATGCAACAAAATTCTGTGTATTAACTTTGTATCCTGTGACTTTACTGAATTCATTTATTAGTTCTAATAGCTTTTTGGTGGAGTTTTATTTAAGTTTTTCTGTATACAGTAGTATGTCATCTGCAAATAATGACACTTTTACTTCTTCATTTCCAATTTGGATGCCTTCTATTTCCTGTCTGATTGGTGTGGCTAGGACTTCCAGTACCATGTTAATTAAAAGTGGTGAGAGTGGGCATCCTTGTCTTGTTCCTTATCATAGAAGAATAGCTTTCAGCTATTGAGAATGATTGTAGTTGTGGGTTTGTCATACATGGCTTTTAAACATTGAGGTATGTTCCCTCTATACCCACTTCGTTGAGTTTTTAAGCATAAATAGATACCGAATTTTGTTAAATGCTTTTTCTATACCTATTGAGATAATCATATGATTTTTATCCCTCAGGTTGTTAATGTGGTATATCACATTGATTAATTTGCAGATATTGAACTAATATTGTCCCTGGAATTAATCCTACTTGATCCTCGTGTATGATTATTTAAATATATTATTGAATTTGGTTTGCTAATTTTTTGTTGACGATTTTTCCATCTATGTTCATAAAGGATGCTGGCCTATCATTTACTTTTATGTGGTATTTTTGGTTTTCATGTCAGGGTAATGCTGGCCTTATAGAGTAAATTTGCAAGCATTCCTTTCTCCTCATTTTTTTGGAATAGTTTGAGAAGGATAGGTATTTACTGGCCTTTAAATGTTTGTTAGAACTCACCTGTGAGGACATCTTGTCCTGTTTGTTTGTTGGGAGTTTTTTTGATTACTGATTCAATTTTATTGCTAATAATTGCTCTTTTAAGATTTTCTATTTGTTCTTCCTTTAGTCTTGAAAGATTTTATGTTTTTAGGAATTTATCTTCTTCTAGGTTTTCCCATTTTTCTTGGTGTGCCCCCCTTCCCACTTTATTTTTTATGAGTCAGGCAAAGGATTTATCAATTTTATTTATCTTTTTGAAGAATAAGCTGTTAGTTTTATTGATCTTTTCAATTATTTTAGTCCTAATTTCATTTATTTCTGCTCTAATCTTATTTTCTTCAACTAACTTCAGGCTTTGTTCTTTTTCTTATACAGTTAGATTAAATTGTTTGAGATTTTTCTTGTTTCTTGATGTAGGCCTGTATCACTCTAAATTTCTCTCTTAGCACTGTTTTTCTGTATCCCATAGATTTTGGACTGGTGTATTTCCATTTTCATTTGTCTCAAGTATTTTTTGATTTCCTCTTTGATTTCTTTATTGACCCCATTGCTGGTTTAGTAGCATATTGTTTAGCCTGTATGTATTTGTGTTTTTAAAATTTACTTTATGTAATTGACTTCAAGTTTCATACCATTGTAATTGGAAAAGATGCTTGATATGATTTTCATCTAAAATTAATT
The DNA here is from genome assembly GCF_017311325.1 of Ursus maritimus. Lineage (NCBI taxonomy): Eukaryota > Metazoa > Chordata > Mammalia > Carnivora > Ursidae > Ursus > Ursus maritimus. The sequence goes on from NW_024426996.1 coordinate 58,250,680, forward strand.
GAGACATATTTTGTGGCCTAACATATCCAGGAGAATGTTCCATGTGCATTTGAACAGAATGTGCATTCTCCTCTTTTCTTATGGGATGCTCAATGTGTATCTAAGTCTTATGTGTCTTTTAATGTCATAGTTTCCTTATTGATAATCACTCTAGATGATCTATCCACTTATATAAGTGAAGTGTTAGAGTCCCTTATTATTATTGTATTACTGTTAATTTTTCCTTTTTTTTTTTTTAAAGATTTTATTTATTTATTCGACAGAGATAGAGACAGCCAGCGAGAGAGGGAACACAAGCAGGGGGAGTGGGAGAGGAAGAAGCAGGCTCCTAGCGGAGGAGCCTGATGTGGGGCTCGATCCCATAATGCCGGGATCACGCACTGAGCTGAAGGCAGACGCTTAACCGCTGTGCCACCCAGGAGCCCCTAATTTTTCCTTTTATGTCTGTTAGTTTTTGCCTTATATATTTAGGTGCTTCTAGGTTGGGAGCATAGATATTTAAAATTGTTATATCCTCTTGTTGGATTGATCCCTTTGTCACTATGCAGTGCCCTTCTTTGTCTCTTGTTACAGTTTTTGTTTTAGTGTCTATTTTGTCTAATATAAGTATTACTTCTCCACCCTGTTAGATCATGTGCACTGAGAACACTGTAAGAGTAAGCTGTCTTGAGTCATGTGACACATACACGGGCAAAACTATAGATTGTTTCTTTCCTGCTTATCCTATGAAACATTTGCTCTATTAAAGATTGGAAAAACCTGAGGTTTGGTGACTATAGGACATAAAATTAAACTGTTCAAAATATTTATTATTTACTGTAATCAGAAACAGAAGGATAAAGGAGGGATAAACATGTGGGCTTTGGAGCCAGTTAGATTTGATTTGGGTCCTGGCCCCGTTACCTCCTGGCTGTGTGATTTTAGACAAATTACTTAATCACAACTGTTCTCTATCTCTCAAATAGATTTAAAAAAATAGCTCTAACTTAAAGTTATCATGAGTATAGATGCATATCTCTAAAGTCCAAAAAGCTCTTAAAATTTAAACAAATGCTTATTTGGTGACAAACACTGTATTTATTGTGAGTAGTATGACTATTAATATGTTCTGTACCAAAAGCATCAATATGTTTGATTACAAGATATTACTCCCTGCCTCTGAGTTAAGCTGGTCTTATGGTTCATTATACATGTACACACACACACACACACACACACACACACACACACACATACACTACCATTCTAAACTCTAAAATTTCTAAAGTCCAAAGCCCCCAGGAATTTCAAATAAATAAATATATATTTCGCCTCTAGGAGTCTGGAATAAATTACTGTAGACTTGTAATAATCAAATTTAATAATAATAATAATTTGATAAAAAGCCTGCAAGATACTAATTCTAACATTCTCCAAGTACTTTAGGCCAGACTCTTCTTATGACAATCCAGTACAGGGGCTCACAGTTTCCATACACATTCTGAATAGATATGAGTGTGAAGACTGTAGTAGTGACACGTCAGATAACATAGGAAGAGAAGAATCCAACATTTCTTTATTTGCATCTAAATTATAAAGCTTTTTAAACACAGACTCTTACAATTTCAGAAATCAAAATGTATAAGGCTTTGTGCTGGTGAAATGGAAACACTCAGACTAGTGTGATTTATTTTATTTTTTACTTGAAAATGCATGCATTCTGAGTTACCCTCTTTTTTCCATCCTAAATATATGATTTTCTTGGCTCAATTACAGTGATGAAAATTGTATAGGAAAATCTCTTCCCCTCAAAACAATTCTATTAATCATAATCAGACTCCAAAAATGTTAAAAATGGAGTGTATTAGAATTTTGGAGATACCTACTAACTTTTTCAGCAAGCTGAAGTGTATCAGTGTCTCTGTTAGTTTGGCTGCAGCTATAAATATTAATATACATTTTAGTAACTCCTTGCTATAGTAAGCAGATACACAATTACCCCAGTAGTTTTATGACAATCTTAAACCATATTGCCTTCAGTACACTTTAGGACACTAATGTTTCATATTTTGCATTTTAAGACTACATCTCGATATTCAAATATTATTTTTTAATAAAGAGGAGTTGAAATACATTTTCATGCTTATAATCAAACTTGGAGGAATATCAAAGACAGAAAATTACTCATAACCAAGATATGGTATTTGTTAAACATTTCAAACTGGATGCCAGATGGTTCAATTGTAACTAATAGTATATCTCTGGTGTAGCACCATTCCCTCCTTTTACAAAGAAGTCACCTTTCTGTGATGTGGTAAGAGGTTGTTTGTTATACCTAATTGAAGGATACAGATTTCAAGCTGTGTGTAGGTGATACATGAAGTTTTCACTCCTGCTGATGAGCACACTGACTGCTGTGTAATTCTTTAAATTGATTCAATCAAACCCATGCTGTTTGTGCTTTTAATTGATTGAATTAAAACAGCATTTTAAACTTTTAATCATTCCATTAGACAGGGGTCTTTTTGCTTGTTTAAGCTCAAGATGTGTTGTGGCTTTTTAACTTGTGAAGTCACACCAAAAGGCCAGGTGGTACATCATTTTATCTGGTAGCAAGGATAGAATGTAGCACCATCACAAATAAAAAAGGACACTCCTATTTTTGGATGCATATTGCAACTTTCCAGGAGGAGATGAATAGAGGTGTCTACTTTCCCTGCCTCTTTCCAACTGTACAGATAATCCGATGCCATAGTTCCCTGATACATGGAGAGTCCTACTGGAGTCACAGAAATCATTGCTGATCAAAAACTTCCACAGTAGACATGCAATTAAACTTAGGGACCATATGGACATACATGGCCTGGAAATAAAGCCTCACATTCTTATCTCAAACCACGTGCCAAATGCATGGTAGGGGGAGGGTGGGTATGGTCCACAAGTGGTGGCAATATGTAGGTGCCTTGTCTATAAGGAATTCAAAAACTAATCAAGCTCTAAATATTGCCCATCATTATTCCATAACCATACATTAGTAATTCTAAATAATATTAGTGATAAAATATGTCTCCTAAAAATATTTTCTGAGGCTGAGTTCTAAATAATTGCTGTGGTTATTGTGAATTTTAATAATATATATACAAACATAAAATTAGCCTATGCTTTATTACTACTCTTTAATTAATATTCCATGATTCATGTAAGTTAATTCAGAGAACCTCCAGTTATACAATTGGCTCATGACACATTTGGACTCAGTTACACACATTTATTTAAAGACTCAGTAACAGCTTAGAATCACTTATGGTTGCTTTGAATACCGTTCTTGTCTCCAATCCCCATGCTACTCCATATACCTGTGTTTAAATAGCAACTTCAAAATAAATCGTGATAGCACAGTGAATATAATAATGAAGAAATAGAACTTTGTTTACTTCAATTCTGTCATTCTATGTGACCACATGAAGTTTTTATTTGTGTTTAAACTTAAACTCAGAGAAACAGAGTACAAAATGAAAGATGTGTGTTTTTTTGTTTTGTTTTTTATTGAAGTACCATTGGGATATAATATTAGTTGCAGGTTACAACATAGTAATTTGACAAGCCCATACATTATGTTATGCTCACCACAAGTGAAACAACCATCTGTCACTATACAATACTATGACAATACCATTGCCTATATTTCCTATGCTGTATCTTTCACCCGGTGACTTATGTATTCGCTTTATAACTGGGAACCTGGATTTCCCACTCCCCTTACTCATTTTGCCCATCCCTCAAACCCTCCCCCCTCTGGCAACCAGTTTGTTCTCTGTATTTAGGGGTCAGTTTATGCTTCGTGTTTGTTCATTTGTTTTGGTTTTTAGATTCCATATATAGGTGGAATCATATGGTATTTGTCTTTCTCTGTTTGGCTTATTTCACTTAGCATAATACTCTCTAGGTCCACCCATGTTATAGAAAATGGCAAGATCTCATCCTTATGGCTGAGTAGCATTCCTCTGTGGTGTGTGCGTGTGTATATGTGTTATCCATTCATTTATTGATGGATACTTGGGTTGCTTCCAGTTCTTGGCTATTATAAATAATGCTGCAATAAATATGAGGTGTATGTATCTTTTCAAATTAGGGTTTTTGTTTTCTTTGGGTAAATACTGGATCATAGGATATTTCCATTTTAGTTTTTTTTTTTTTTAAAGATTTTATTTATTTATGTGACAGAGAGACAGCCAGCGAGAGAGGGAACACAGCAGGGGGAGTGGGAGAGGAAGAAGCAGGCTCATAGCGGAGGAGCCTGATGTGGGACTCGATCCTGGTACGCCAGGATCACGCCCTGAGCCAAAGGCAGACGCTTTAACGACTGCGCTACCCAGGCGCCCCTCCATTTTAGTTTTTTTGAGGAAACTTCATACTGTTATCAAAAGTGGCTACATAAGGTATATTATTTTTGTTTGATAAGTCATATTGTGGAATGCCTGTATGACAGCTGGTTAAGTGTCCAACTGTTGGTTTTAGCTCAAATCATGATCTCAGGAGCGTGAGATCAAGCCCGTGTTGGGCTCTCTGCTCAGCACAGAGTCTGCTCGAGATTCTCCCTCTCTCCCTCTGCTGCCCCCCCACCCACTTGTGTGTGCACATGCTCTTTCCAATAAATAAATTAATTTTTAAAAAGATAAGTCATATTATATTTCATGTATGAAATATTTCATTAAATTTGAAAATATCTTTTAAAATGAGATTTATCTTTTTAAATTAATTGTTCAATAATGAATTAAGGAAATAATTGTTATTGATTAGTATATTATTTAATGAAAACAATTTTTTCTTATGGAAGAAAAGGACTTTCCAAAATGATCTTCTCCAAGTCTCAAGTACTCTATGTACACTGTCTTAAGGCTGGAAATGAATCAAAAAAGTTGCTTAAAAATATCATTTTCTAAAAGAATGTCAGGGCCAGTGAAATGAAAAATGTTACATTTTAATCATTATATCTCACACAAACATAGAATTTAGAATGAATTCAACACAACAGTGTGAAAAATAAAATGCGTATTTAATAGACAAAATGTTACAGAATACTTTTGTGACATACAGGTAGAAAGTATTAAAAAATTCACATACAAAACCATAAAGCAAAAAAAAAAGGTTAAATTCTACCTCCTATGATTAAGCATTTTTGCTAAATAAAGGACACCATAAATAAAGATAGTAGGTAGATTACAGAATGGAAAAAGATTTTTGCAGTGTTTGAAACTAAGGAAGAATTAATCAGAAATCAACAATTTATTCCTGCAAATAAAAGGTGAAAAAACATCTGTCTCAATAGACAAATAGAAAAAGTTATGAACAGGCAATTTAGAAAAATTTTTAAAATGAATAAAAAAAATTTTTAAATGCTGACAAGTATGTTAAGAGATGGCCCAAATCAGTACTAATCAGAGAAATGGAATTAAAGGAAAAAATGATATCACTTAATTCCTATTATATTAGTACAATTAGAAAGTTTCATAGTACCAAAGACTCATGAGGATAAAGTGATATGACAACACCTTCATATGGGAAGGCAATTCAGCATTTCTTAATTAAGCTATTTTATATATGTGTATTATATGTGTATATGTACATTATATATGTAATATATAATACATAAACATACCTAATTTACAGTAATGCATGAAAATGAAAAGTATTTATCTATTAAACACAGTAGAATAATTTCTTTATGGGGTAGAGAAATTAGAGTAAATATTTGGTATAGTTTATTTAGCTCATGTTCATTACATACAATGCTATAGATTTTGGCTTAGTTTATCAAGATAGAAACTAAAATCATAAACACATCTAAAATAATTTTCATGTAATTATTTTTCAGATTGCATAACAATTAAAATCACTCAATGTTGCAATTTAATCTCTATTATTTGAGATTTTCTTCCCACATAAGCATTAAAAAATGGTAATAAAGTAGAAGTATTAATAAGCAAGAGAGGACAGATTCCACATTTCTGTACCCTTATCCAGGAGATCTTCAGTACAAATTACAGAGGGAGACATGCATAAGAAAATGTTCTGGAAACTATCCATTGTTTATTAGGTTATAGCAACATGTCCCAAAGTGACACCAGCTATTTTATCTCTATGTAAGATCTTAATTTTTCTTCAACATAAGCATGAAGTAAGTGGTGATTGGGGTAGAGGCATGACCCCTGAACGTAGAGTTCTTTCAAAAAACATCTGGGAAATCCTATTAATTAAATCTGTGCTATAATTAGAATTTGCACTGCATATAAACGTACTAAAGACTTAATTGTCCTTAGGTACTGGAACATTGCATTTCTCAAATGTTGGTATATAGTGCATCACCTTCACTTTTTATTTCATTTTAATTGAAAATTGCATCAATATCCTGAGAAACAAGTGCTTAAGAAAACACTACTCTTAGTGGTTTCCTATCTCGGTGAATTAAGCTAGACTAACGCACCTATAAGGATTCCATTTACACCATAAGCAAAAGGCTTCCTGATTCCTCTTGCCTCAACAAATACATGCAGGTAACATTTTGAATTATTATTTTGAGCTTTTTGTTTTCTCATTTCTTTGTCACTGACTATTCTCCCAGTCAGATGGGGCCATCTGCATCACTGTTTGAAGAATGAGGATACTTCTGCATAGGCTCTTGAATTCCTCCCCAGACACAGAAATTATGAGAGCCAAAATATTTACCTTGCAGAATTCACACTTAGAGATAAAGAAGGCTCAAACCAAACCAAACCAAACCAAGCAAACAACAAATAAATCAAAACAAATCCTAAATAAGACCAAAGGCAAAGCTCCAAATGAAGCAGAGATACAAAATAAGGTTCATGCCACAACAAACTACTGGTCATGTAGAGAAAGAACGAGACTACTGCAAACCCAGAGAAGACTACACAGTATGATCTTGTCTGGGAAGACAGGAAAAAAAGTGTGATAGAGTAGTTGTTAAAACCCCAATGAGATTATCATCTAAATCCCATTGTGAGGGATTTAGATCTGGCAACCACACTGAGGTGACGGGGACAACACTACACTGTGCACTGACTGTCTGTTACAGTGCGTTTTTCCCTGGGAAACCCTCAGGAAAGGAACTGATCCAATGCTCCAGCCATCTGTAACAATGGGAGCGAGCCGTGCGCACCACGTGTCCTTCTTTGGCATCATCATCCAGTGATCTTCTATCAAAAGTGATGCCCACCTATGTTCTAACTTTACTGAGGTCCATTAAATTGTCTAGGTTTGCACTTTTATTTTCAATACCTAAATTGTACTCTTCTGCAAAAAAGTGAGGGTTAAAGAAAAAAAGGAATCGGCACCTGGGTGAAAGTGCATCTGTTACCTACTCTGTAACACGTACAGTGTAGTGTAGAGATACATCTTGGGGAAGATTGAAGGAAAACCCTTCAATCTAAGGCCTGGAGTAGTTACACTGATTCCTTTACATTTTTTTATTTTCCTCTAAAACTTTCCCTGCTCCTTAATACTCCTATCAAAGATGAGGGAGACTCAAGATTCTAAGGAATAAAATGGGCTCCTAAGAGATAAGACCAATAAAATGCAATCTAAAGAAATTATCAAAAGTCAAGAGAGAGTGAAATTCCAAAATATACTTTAATTTTGTCTGTGTTTCTTCTTCCTCTCCCAAGAAAATTTTCACTTTAGGGAAGTGAAACTATATTTTAGTCCTTGACTTTTCTTATCAAGGAGATTTAATGCATCAAAAGTGAATGGGATTGAACTCCCCCTAGACAGAATATAGTGTATAAACTAACAGATAGCTATAATTTTAAGATGGAATAAAACCCCCAGAGATATAAAATATTTTATTGCAGGCAAACTGGAGGAGGAAAAAAAAAAAAGTAGAGGGGAGGGGGAAGGAGGAGGTAGGGGAAAAAAAAAGATCTCAGAAAAGCAAATGCTAAAATTGTTATTAGAGATAAATTTGGTTTTACAAAAAACAACAGAATCTAACTAAGCACAGTTGACCTTTGAACAATGTGGGGGTTAGGGGTGCTAACTCCTCATGTAGTCAAAAATCTACATCTAACTTTTGACTCTCCAAAAAACTTAACTACTAATAGCCTACTGTTGACCAGGAGACTTATCAATAACACCTGACACATATTTTGTATATTATATGTATTATATGCTGTATCTTTATAATAAGATAAACTAGAGGAAAGAAAATGTTAAGAAAATCATAAGAGAAAATACATGTACAGTGTATTATCTTTATAATAAGATAAACTAGAGGAAAGAAAATGTTAAGAAAATCATAAGAGAAAATACATGTACAGTGCTGTACTGGATTTATTGAAAAAAAAAATTCCCCTGTAAGTGGATCCTCACAGTTCAAACCCATGTTGTTCAAGGGTCAACTGACCTAAAAATCTTGAGCTTCTCAAATTTATTTTACTATTTTTATTGCTGTTGCTGATATTTCCAAAGCACCTTTTCAGTTTCAAAAAGATATTAAAACACAATGGTTGCAAAGTCTGGGAGGAAATAATACAATCGAAGCCAGCCTCATGTTTGCTGATATCCCTCCACTGACAGAAAAACTACTGGAGACAGCTTGGCATATTTAAATTTATGTTTTTATGATATACAAATCAAACTTGTGGAAAGAGGGCAACAATATTTTCCAAGTCTTACATCAGGAGGAAGAAAGGAAACACTGGCACTAACACTTGGTTTTAAAATAGTAGTTGCTATGACTACTTAAATCCTCTCTTAAGGTGACGTCCTTTTCTTTCATGAATTTTTTAGTTTAGTTGCCCTAACAACAGGACTCGCTTAAACAACAAGTTTAATGAATTTGTTTTTGTGTACAGGGGGTTTCTTTCCCTCACTTTCTACATGTTCTTGCAGCCATGAATACAATGATGTGGAGCATAGGTGTTGAAAAATATTTGAAATAGACTATTTTAGAATAAACAGCAGCAAACATATGATGGATGCCCTAATCTCCATTTTCATAGGAGTAAAATCAATGGATTTTTAAAAAATTGAAATTGCTAAAAGATACTTAGAAAGTCATTGAATATTATTTGATGAAAAAATTCTTCTTGGGTTGGATTTCATGTACTTCCATGCATTTGGGTTTTTTTTTTTTAATTTAAATTCAATTAGCCAACTACATCATTAATTTCAGATGTAGAGTTCAATAATTCATCAGTTGCATATAACACCCAGTGCTCATCATTTGTTTTTTAAATTCCAGATCAGTGTTATAGCAGGGGCTTCGAAAAGTAGCACACATTTCGTTTTTATAATTTCAAGTACCTGATGCATTTAATTCTATTGTCTACTGTAGACTTTATACTTCTGGTCAAGAAACAAAAGCAATCTTACCCATTAACTATTATGAATGAGGGTTTAACAGCTCAAACTATTGCATGTAGTCACTGAATATATGCATGTATGTACATATATGCTTATTTTTTAAAAGATCTTATTTATTTTAGAGAAAGAATGAGCAGGGGAAGAGGCAAAGGGAGAGGGAAAAGCAGACTCCCGCTGAACAGGGAGACCAACACAGGTCTCCATCCCAGGACCCTGGGATCATGACCTGAGCTGAAGGAAGGCACTTAACTGAGCCATCTGGGCACCCCATACATATATACTTATTAATCAGTTACACACAAGAACAATCAAAAACCAGTAGTTGGAACTATAAATTGATACAACTGTTTATGAGTACTGTTTGCAATATGCATAATAATGATTTCAAAGCAATTCTAATGTTGGAATTTTCTCCTTAGGAAAGTGTTCATCACAGTATCATTTATGCATAGGAAAACTCTAAAAATAAAGTAACTGCCTATCAATTGAGGATTGGTAAAATATATTGCATACATCTATAATGGGATACTATATACCAAAGCCTTTATTGACATCATTGCTGACATTTCATTATTAATAAAAATATATCAGTTACATGTCATTTAATGAAAAAGGCAGGTGAATAACAAATGTTTAGAGTATGTTCACATATATGTAAGAAAGGGAGTATATAGGGATATTTATGGACATTTTTAGTAAGAAAATACAAATAGGTCAATATTTTAGTTTTTATGATGGGTTATTTTAAATTTATAGTTATGTGTCTATATTTTTAGTGAGTAAATCTTTTAATAAGACTAAAAAGTAAAATTATTATTTTTTAAATTTTTTATTATGTTAGTCACCATACAGTACATCATTAGTTTTTGATGTAGTGTTCCATGATTCATTGTTTGCGTATAACACCCAGTGCTCCATGCAATACGTGCCCTCCTTAATATCCATCACCGGCCTATCCCAATCCCCCACTCCCCTCCCCTCTGAAACCCTCAGTTTGTTTCCCAGAGTCCATAGTCTCTCGTGGTTCATTCCCCCTTCTGTTTAACCCCGCTTCAACCTGCATACATCACTATAGCATTTTGTTTTAATTACCTGATTGCACTCTTACAAATTATGCATCTCAGAATGTGAAACCAAATTTTATTCCTCTATATATCCAAATTATATCACAATAACTGATACCTAGTAGTTTCTCAATAAATAAAACTTGAGAGAGTAAATGAACTAGGAAAAAAAAGTAAAATTATTTAAATTTGACGACATAACCAGCTATTTTAATTTTTAAAACTTTCATTTGGAAAATGTACATAAATCAAAATGCTATTTTTTACCAAGAAAATGATTCCAAAAAACCCAAAATATCAACTACATCAACTATATTTTTCTTATATTGGCAGGCTATCAAAATTTATGTGCTGAATCCATTTTTTATAAATATTAGGGCAAATAAAAGAAAGTGGATATATAATTTAGTCATATTTATTAAATATAACTAAACTAAATAGTTAAATATAACTGAACTAATAGTTAAATATGAACTAAAATGTTATTAAAGGGATAAAATGTAAGAAAAAAAAGCTATGAAATTTAATAATAGCCATGGTATCAACAGAATAGTAATAGTACTATAAGCAACACAATAAGAAAGGATCAGAGGAAATGTTTATACATTCAATCTATACTTCCTTGGAAGTATTCTTTCCTTTTTTTTTTTCTTGATGATATTTGTTTATCTCCTAATTTATCTAGTATTGAGCATTAGGAAATAAATGATATTTACTCCCTAAGGGGATTCCAGAAGGGGAGCACGTAAGTTTGTATGTCATCAAACAAAATGCAGTATCTTACCCATCTTTCTCTTCCAGTGAATTCTAAGTTGCTCTGGGTCAAGAAGTACTTCAGATATTTCTTTGTGACCCCAGATCCAAGACACTGCTAAATATTTAGTAAATACTCTCTATCTGCTCTGAGTAATGTGTAGATGACAAAATACATAGATAAGCAAAGATTCTTTGAATATCAAAACTGTGGAGCAAGAAACACTATGGAGGAGATGGCAGATGGAGATGAGAATATACGTAGTTTAGAGAAAGCTTTATCTTTTACTAATTCAATCACATTTGTTTCTTAAAATCATCCTCTGATTCTGCATCAAGGGTATTCTTTTTCATTGTTCAGTGTCCAGTCTGGGACACAACCAGTAATAATAGCTGGAAAATGACTTGGAAAGGAATAAAAAAATTGGCATGAAATTAATTAAATTTACTTATGATGGGAATTGGAGAAAACGAGAGAAGTAAGAGGAATTACAGACCTTGAAAGAGAGAAGGCTGGACGGTAGTTAATTAATGGTCTTAAACAACAGAATTAGGAAAATAGTTCTTTGTGCTTAGTAGAAAAGAGTGTGAGTAATGTTAATTAAAATGGCATTTTGAAAGATATGAAAACATTAACATTCCATAAATAAAAGATGGTGAACTTGAAGGATTTATAAAACAAAGGTATTCAAAGATGTTATTAATATCCACCCCCCCACTCTGGTTGTACAGATTTCACAAATAACTGCCAAGTCTTTGTTTCTATGTTAGGGAAAAAAAAAATAGACATCAGTCTTTATTGGGCAACCATATATACCCGGAATTGTGCCATTTGATGAAAGAAATAAAAAATGTCTTAATATTATAGCTTCATGATTAATTTATAAGAAGGTATTCTTTAACAAAGAAAATGATCACCGTTACTGATAGATTGAATTCTTAAGGAGAGAGGCAATTTAGCATAAAGCCGGATCTGCTTTTCGACTTTGTGTAACCTTGGTCAAATGCTTTAACCTTTCTGTTCCTTGAGTTTCCTCATCTGTAAAATGATAATCATCATTATACCTACTCCAGAGGTAATATGTATGAAGTCCTTAGAATATAACCTGGCACAGGTGAAGTCAGCAGTCTATACTGATTTTTATGACTATATTTCAGGCTTCTCCCTAAATATATTATATATGTTCATATATATTCATTATATGTATGTGTATATGTACTTTATTCTGATATTACAGATGAGGGAATCGAATCTGAGGTGGGTCGAATGGTGGGTAAAGTCACACACCATTAGGATAACAGTGGAGTCTGAATTCAAGTCTTAAAAATTCACTCTTTACTTTTATACTAAGCATTTATCTGACTAATAGAATAAAGGATTTTTATCATATATAAAGATTAATTGTATCGTACCCTGCTAAACAGGTCTGTGAATCACTGAGAAGCATAAAATTATTACTGGGCAGATCTCCTCAGTAAATATCAAATTCCTTCACATCTACAATTTAAGGCTTTACTTGATAAGCATTTATTTCTTTTAGAGGTTCTAGAAAAACAAGTTTTAAAAAGAATGCTACTTTTTGAAATGCTTACATCTATTTTTCTATGAAACATCCTAACCCATTCCTACATACATCTTAGAAAGTCAATTTGCCACTTAATCACATAACCTCTGTATCTAAGCTATCAGATAATTGACCAAGTTAAACCTTTGGTATGTCCCTGACTGCTGTGTTACCAGTGAAGTAGAGCAGATCAAGTTACATCACCAAGAATGGCATATTAAATTTTAGTAAGCAGTTTTGGCTTGATGACTGAGAAAAGTATTTCCTTACCTGCTGATATTTTGAAGAGGAAAAAGGATAAAGAGTAGATATTTATTTGGGTAGGCCCTTCCATTTAAATCTTTACTTTTTCTTCTTTTTTTACTCCAAAGTGTCGAACTTAAGGAAATAAAATCTGCAAACCAAAATTTCTCTGAGATCAGCTAAATGTGACTTAAGCAAAGATGTAGTATTGTCTGAAATGATACTGGAATTATTTTATTCCTGGAATCAATTAAGACTCCAATCCAGGCAAATGCAAAGAAATTCAACAACTTCATTCTTTTCACCAAGTTACCTCTTTTATCAACAGTAGGTTTAAGTTAGGCACATAGTTATGTGGTGAGTAGATCTGGTCAGTATGATTTAATTACACATTTTGGTCCTATGGACCATCAATCATGTAATTTATATGATATATTGCATGTGATAGATAGATAGAGATATAGATAATGCAATCATGTTTAAAATAAAATTCACAGTATGTTCCAAAGGAATAGGTTGGGAAGATATTTTTGTATATCCATCTCTTTGTGTTTTAGTCTAAATTGTTCAATGATAACAATGTACACATTTTAAGCTGTAGTGCCAGGCACTCAGAAAGTAACATTTATTGATTGCTTGATGGAATGACCGAGTAACTGACAGAATGATTTCTCCTTCATTCTTTGCCTACCATTATTAACACTTGTGCCCACACATACATTTGATTATACCACACATATTATTTTATGTCTTTTTTCAATTAATCATCTATCATAGGCATTATTTCATTCTAATATATAGAAATCTACCTAATTATTTTTAAATTCAAACAATATTCCCTACTCGAAACATAACACTATTTATTCAAATACAGTAGTCCTTTATTAATGAACACTCCAGTGGCTTTTTCTTTTGTCATTGCAAATAATGTGGCAATAAAGTTCTGGTACATATAGCATTATCGAGGAATAGGAACATTTTTGTTCAGACCCATTTGGAGCATTTTTGGACCAGACTTTTAATCCCTTAGCAATCCTGCAATCTAAATGAATTAATCTGGGTCTCACTCACTTCTCTTCAGCACAGAGTCCATGGAGGAGAACTCTTCAGTAGGCACATGGACAGGACAAGTAGGACTATAGGCAAATACTTTGAAGAAAGTTGCATGTTGATAAAGGATTACTGATACTGATGAGACTATGACTTTACTTAAAGCTCTTCAATGTGAATGCATTTCTCTTTGGTAACAAAGTGCATATAGGAACACTCAATATATTTTTAAAGAATATAAACATAAAATGCACAAATTTGTGAACTATGTGAGCTATAGAAATCCCATTACTATCCAGAGAAACAATCATACTCTCAAGGTGCTACAGCATGGTATGATAAAAAACACATAAAATATGTACTCTGAATCAGAACTTTAAATTCTCTGGGTTTCTGTTTTCATGTAAAAATAACATGAGGTAATAATGTTGGTGCCAAGAATGGTATCTGGCATAGATTAGGCACTTGGTAAATATTTATTAGTGAATGTCTAGAGTACTATAAGATGATGTGTTGAAAGAGTTAGAAATATCAAAACCAGACACTTATAAACTACTAGCTCTTACTATAATAGCATATTATCATGAATTAGCTATTTGTAGTAGTGATGGTGGTGGTGGTGGTGGTGGTGGTGGTAGTAGTAGTAATTAGTGTCCATATACTATTTGTCTATAATAACAATATAGATGTGATTCAAAATTCACAGTAATCAAGCTTTTTATCTCAATGTATTCTCTGATTAATTGATACCCAACATTTCAAAGAAGGAATCTTCTAAATTCATGGCACTATGTCTCAAACAATAGACAAAGTAAAACATGTGGTCTTTGCCTCACACTTTTATTTGTACTTCTCTGTTACTCTTGTATGTCCACACGTACAATTGTTTGATTCCATGTTCCATGAGAACCTTATTGCTCATTTTTTTTCTTTACTATCCCAACACTTGTCTTCATTTGCTTTCTTATGCAGCCTGAATTCCATGGTTCATTATTATCATTCTTTTCTTTCCAATATCATTCCCTCATTTTTTTCATTCTTTTTGTATTATACACACTTGGGATAACTCAACCCTCATTTAAGAACTTGTTTCTCCATTTCTTAAGGGAAGCAGCAGAAAATTGTTGCAGTAAATCAAATGAACAAGGCTGACAGTTTATATTGAAAATTGGTGGACATCAACTCTAAATGGACTGTTCTGCCTAGAAAATATACTGAACCCACTCACCTCCATCTTGTACTTATTCTTCCCATACCCTTTTCTCACATGCAGTTTTGTCTCACATGTATTGACAAGTCAGAAGACACAAACTGGAGTTTCTCTATCTTCCCATCACCAAATCTGTGGTCCAAATTTTGTCTGTACCCATCCTTTTCCTCTTTCTTAATCTCACAATATCCCTTATCTTGTGAAAGGTCATAGCTTTCATTTAAGCTTTAAAGTATCCCTGGTCTTAAAATGTGGTCCAATAACTAACAGCAGTAACATCACCTGAGTGACATTTGATTTAGATTGGAAAAATGGTTTATATCATGCTTACATCAACATAATTAGCATATTTTTAAATTGTCATGGACTATTGAGGGAATTTTGCAGAGTAAAAATGTAAGAACGCCACTCTTGAGGTTGTCAGACTTCACAGTAAATAACAATAAAAAATACGTTAAAGAAAACACTTTACTAATCATTTATGACCTTGTTTTTTTGTATTTTAAATCAGAAGATTGTATTAGGTCATTTTCTAATTCCATGGCCTTTAGGTTTTCCTGATCTGAAGTCCTGGAATTCTGAAAAAGACTAAAAAAGTGGTATACAAATTACTGATCTAAGGTGTAAGCTCCAGGAAGCCAGGTACTTCTCTGTTTGACTCACTGCTGTATTCTGCTCCAGGAAGCCAGGTACTTCTCTGTTTGATTCGCTGCTGTATCCTGCACCACCTAGAGTAGTGTCTTCTGCATAGTGAGCATTATGTAGTTTCAAACGAAACTCAGTAAGAGATAGTTTAATAAAAAACAAAACAAAACAAAAAAAACAAGCTTTGAGTTGTACTTTTAGATTTAGAAAAAATGAGTGTGGGTGAGGGTAACCCCTTCTATTTCTCTACTGATGTGTCTTCTTAAGTAAAGAAAGAATGACAATTTTTTCAACATTTTTGCCCATCTATATTTTCCTAAGACACCAAGGGAGAAGTAATGATTTTTCCTAGTTATTGAAAAAGTGACATATTCTTGGCCATCTTTCTCTACTCAGTTGGGTTTATGAGTGAAAGGTCAATATTAATGCATTGACATGGTGTACTGACTTGAGCTCTCAACTACTTTAGTTCTTGCATTTCTCTGGACCTGCCTGAGCCCAAGGACTGTAAATTCTTGCAATTCATGTTTTCCTGTGAATGGAACACTAGGTGGGATTTATTTCAGCAGGCTAACCTCTTTCTGCCTCATGTGGGTACATAAAATGAAATTGACCCTTGGAGTCCTGGATGTATTCAATGTAGAAAAGAGACAGGAATCTAAGCAGTGTTCTTCCATCCAAAAGTTTGTAGGGAGCTCTGCATATTGACTGTTCACCTGATGCTATTAATTACATTAATATTTTTATAATCATTTCACTCCCTATTTGATTTTTCTAATAGAACCCAAAGGAGAAGAGAGGGTGATGGGTTCCCAAAGTTTCCAACAAGGTTTATTATATCTGTACTCATTTTGGAGACATAGCTGTGAAACGTACGATATTTCTACATATGGGTAATTGGAAGAATTCAAGTTGCTATATGGATTCTCTTTCTAACTTAGATATTTATAGATTTATTCTCTTTTGATTAGTGACGAAGGCTACCACAAGGGCATTGCTTTAAAGGATGTTTTTCTCAAAAACATTCTTCTATTATATGACCCCCATCTCTGAAAGCATATAGCAAGCAAAGCTGTATGATCATTTATGGCATCAGCATAGAGAGAGGAGATTATATAACCAGCTTCCATTCTCAAACTGTATCTCTGTACTGTCATTTCACTGACTTTACTGATAGTGGTCATTGTTGGTTTTAGCATTAAATAGGCTTCTAAAATGGAGCAGAAAGAAATTAAGTGCCAAGAGTGAAAATGTGTGTGTGTGTGGGGGGGAAGATAAACTCCAAGAATAGGGTCTTTGGATTCTACAGCATAAGTTCTGACCTGGAAATAATATTTAAAATGAAAAATAATATCAAGGAAGTATCTACATACTAGTTTTGACTGTGTTTAGTTCTGAATGAGATTAATGAAGAGACACCATTCCTCTTACATTTTTATTACAACAGAGGAATCCCTCTTTAATGAAGAAAAAAAATTACCTGTATCCTTTGTAATGGGTACATAAGAAAAACTAATACCCTTGAGTAAGCATGTAATTTTGAAGTGGCAGAATTTATAGGCACTTACCCAAGTCTGAATGACAATAAGCAGCTCAGTATTTCCACATATGTTATCAAGGTAGGCTGACTTATTAGTCATGAATTTCATGCAGCAGAGAAAAGAAAATGCTTAAATCAGAAAGTGAAGGTCAACGAAGTAAATCAAAGTATTGTTTTCTTAATATTATCAGTGTGCTTAGAACAATACCAAAATGTTACACTTAAAAGCACATATATATGAAGAGCTCCAACAGAATGAATAATGCAAATAGCCAAAAATAGGCTCAATGATTAGCAATGACCCAGTGACTTTATTAAACCATGTAATTTCAAGTTTGTGACAATTGGTGAAGGTCTTGTGGTCCAACAAGCATCCAAGCTGTGCAGGATGACAGGACTTAAGGCAGGCAAGGGAATTGCTATAATAAAGCCTCATCATTTGGCATACAGTTAAAGTAAACATGAAGAAACTTCATTAAAAATTCTGTACTCCCAATCTGTACACAACAGAGAGCAAAAGCTCAATCTAGGAATAGACAACTTGTTCCCACTGTGGATCAAAATGGGACATTAAACAAACAGTAATGAAAACACCAACAATGGCAACCGCAGGGAAAGTAATGTGATGAGTGTTTAATAATGTGATAATGATTATAAAAATAAACATTAATAAAACCCCACACATGTTTACTAAATTAATAGTAGGAGAGAAAGCTATGTGAATCTCAGCAAAATCATATGGTTTGTATTGATGTTGCATAAAGAGTTGCAAATAAAAATGGATTCCATATGTGCATGCTATCTTGTACATATATGTCTGTGATCATTTTCACAAAGATGCTACTGACTTAGGAATATTGAAGGGTTTGACAAGAAACGGGCTGAGGCAAATAGAAACTGAAATTTTTAAGGATAGATCACCAAGAAAGGTAAGAGTAAAGCTGACAAACACCAAAATGTAACCCAGACATTTGTGCCAGATTGCAAACATTATTTCTTGGTTTGTGTGGCACGACAGTAGAGACAAGCTTTGTCACATTGGACTGTCTGGATATCATGGTCTAGTTATTCTCAGTGGTAGTAGTAATAAGTATGAGCTTTGAGTTTTGAAAGGGTAATTGCCAGCAAGTGAGGAAAATGGAGTTTCAGGGAGAAATAAATCCGTTCACCAAGGCACTACTCAGCTGAAGCAGCTTACTCTCCAAGTGGAAGGAGCATTTAGTTATTTGGGCACAACACCTGTTATTAACAACCTCCCTATATATATATATATTTTTTTTTTTACCTTGGCTACAATTCTCAATTTTACTGAGTGAATTAACTCTTTGTTAGTGTGTGTATGTGTGTGTGTGATGATGGAAGGCTGTGAATTAAATACCTGCCATGCACCTTAATCAGAAACTGAGAACCTGATGTAAGCTTGTTAGATATGCAGAATCTTAGGCCCCACCCTACCTCCACTGGGTCAAAATCTGTATTTTAATAAGATCCCCAGGTGATTCATATGCACACTAGAATTGAGCAGCTCTGCTCTAGAGCAGGCCAATGTACCCAAGTTCCTCAATTCTCTAACAAATGTTACAGAGTGCAGGCTGAAGTATCCCCATTCTCTTTAGAGGGGGGTGAGTTTGCTTCATCCTCAGGCTCTGTCATCTACCTCTCTGTGTGCCTATCAATCTGTTGTGAGCATTTGTCAAAAGCAGGATAAAGCTCCACTCAAAATTGGTTTCACATTTTGAGACTGATGATGCCACACACACACCAAGAGGATGTGAAAAGATTTATTAGTCACATAATGAAACTTTCTGGGAACAGCAGGACAGTTCCAAACTGGTCTAGAAATGGCTTGAAATATCAGAAAAAGAAGACTGCCTTGTTGTTGTTTTTTCTTTCTTTGTTTTATTGTGGTCAGGGGATGGTCTTGGGGTGGGTTCCTAAGCAAGAGAAGGGGCTTACATGACTGGAATCTTACATGAGGGCCAAAGGAGTATCAGTGGGTTTTTTTGGTCAGCTTTCTCAGATGTGAAGTAGAAGGGGAAAAGGTAGTGATGAGACTTAAAAGCTGTCAACAAACAAATGTCAAAAAATGGAGTCAGGCTCTTTGCTGAAATTCACTTCTGATGTTCAATGACTACAATTTACCATTTTTATTTAATTGAATTTCAAGCTGTTTAAGTGAACTATCATGGTTCTCTATGAGGACAGCAGCATGAAGCTGATAAAAGACATGGAAGTTCTGCCAACCACCCTGTGCAAGAGCCCAGCATTGTGTATTCTAATTCTGAGAAGTGAAATGGTTGCCTGGTCACTATTATTGGTATCTAGGACTCTGAAATGGGTAAGGAGTGTCTTGATGAGACCTTGCATTGTACCTCTCATAGGTAGAGAGACATGCATGACCCTATTTTATATTTTGGGTACTGGTGAGGTCAGAGATTCCTGGAGTTTTTATCCCAAAGAGATAATCTTATATGAGTAATGGTTATTGCTGTCATTAGATTGATCAAACAGCCAGACCAGATGCATTGGTTCAAGTCTATAAAAATGTGCAAATGGAGTACATTGTGGGCCAGGGCATTCAGTACTAAGATGGCCGCCTAAAGTTCTACCAATTGTGCTGGATTTTGAGCCCTGTCCTTCAACGGGGCATACTGAATAGGGGATGAAAAGAAGCAATATCCCATTGAGCCCTGACATATGTGATGGTGGCCATTATGTATAGACTCTCATTGTTCATGCTCTTGATCCCAAGGGACTCTTCATGTGCCATGAAGTCTAGGAGAGGGATGATCTCCTCCAGTACTGTGATATCTGGCAAAAGACTGAGACCACCCCCTCTCGCTGGGGGGATATGCCAGAGGGCCCAGGTTTGGGTCTATCCTGTAGCAAAGAAGTGTGAGTGGCTGTGCCAAGCTTTCAGGAAACTGTTTCCATAACTGAAGACATGATGAACAACTGGGTATGGAGGGTCACAGGCTCAGGGCCTATGAGAATCTCTGTTTTCAGGGAGAACCCAGTATGTGACAAGCAATTGCTGCTCTAATGGCACATAATGTGGAACTAAGGAGAGCAGTGGCATGTGTCAGAAACCTAAGAACCACTTATAGTCTTATGGATGGCCCTGAATCTCCAGAAGCCATGAAAGAAGGTTGCAATAGCCTCTACGGTGAAAGAGTCTCTTAATGGCATCAATAGAAGTGCTGGTTGAATTTTAATTTAGACATATTCTAGAGCAGTTTGTTGGGAAAAGCCCCATTCAAAATAAGGCAATTTGCAAATAACATCATAAATAGGTCGGAATAAAATCCATCAATGAGAAATACATTGCATCCAGAAACCTAAAAGAAATTGTGGGAGCTGAGAGGGTCAATAGCTATTGCTCCATAGTGTTAGGGATGGAGTGGGCCCTTGGTTTACCAAATCATTTCTGGATATTAACTAAGGTAGCACGCTCTCGCGTAATGTGTGGGCAATGGTTTATCTACTTTTTGTGAGACTGTATATACTGAATAAGTGAGTCAAATGAATCTCATATTATCAATGTTATATCATACCTGTATTCCTGAAGAAAGTTAGATGTAGTTCAGAGCTTGCCTACAAAGTCTGTGTGCAACGTCTGGTTGTTGAATTACCCTATGGACAACTCCCTTGGGTATTCTTGGATGACTTAGACGAGGGAGGTGGGAAAATGAATAGGAGACTGAGGAAGTGAAATACTGGATTTCTGCTAATTTGGACATATAAGAACATGCAAGTAAGATATACAACTGTATGTCCAAATTTGAGGTACAATTGATAAAGGACATAAGTGTGTGTCTCATCCTCTTCTTTCATGTAAATTCTACAAAGAGGGTCAGTATCTTACTAGACTGTCATATTAGGAATTCAAAATACTTGTCCAAAAAATGAAGCTATAAATGTTAAATGAAAAAGCTTTAGGAAATGAGTTCTAAGTTCACTTTTTTATCATTATCCTTTAGATATGGCTAATATAAAAAGTTTATTCTCCATAATATGATCATCCTAGTTAATCACCTTCCTCACTAAAATGAAAATAAAGGAGAAAGTACTTAGGAAATAAAAAATATATTTTATTATATATTAAAAACATATAAATATGTATACTGTATATAAACATAAATATATATAGTATCTAAAGTGAAAAAAATATAACAACAAAGACAAACTAATAACATTTTTGCTGTTCTCTGTATTGATTTATAAAATTTTGCATAAGCTTCATCCTCATGATGGTGGAATCACTCAAATTCTTTGCAAAAAAAAAAAAAGAAAAGAAATTCTTTGCAGACATGTAAACTTGTCCTTTTATTTGCAATCTTCTCTTTTCTTCATTCTTTACTATATACTTAGAAGTACTGTGGTCATCTCTCTGTTAGGGAGCCTCGTAGGGATGTCAGAAACACTTTGTAAACAGATTTTCTTCTTTGTCTACTTTGGCTAAGATGTCAAATATTATATTTTCATCTCCCACATTTTAGCTCTGATGTGAAATATCTGCTTGCACTACAAGATAGAAATTCTATTTCAAGTAAACTTCCCTCCTATAGTATATTTTTGAATAAACTTATACTACAGAAGATGTTTTAAATATACTGTATGCATTCTGATGTCTGCAACGACTTTCAGCTTCCTTGAGAAAGTCCTGGTTCTCAGGTATGGTTTTCCTCACCTTCAAATTTATCTTCATCTATATGTATATGACTTTCTTCCATTTTCAAAAGAGAGAAAAATGTCCATTTTATTTTTCAAAGAGGATTTCACCTCTACACAGACCCTGGTTTTTCAGCTTCCTCAGCAACAATACTTTAATAATTAACAGCATTCTTGCCTGAGCTTATAATTTCTCACTCTGTTGGACATTTCTCATCAGCAGCAAACAAACATATTCTATCATTTAGGATTTAAAATAAAAGTAAACATGATACTTCAATTCCATTTGCCTCTCCAGATGTTGCCTGTGCTAGCCAATAAGGTCATTCACCTCTATTCAGATTCATTTTCCAGGCACATGGTAGGGTTACCAATGAAATACGATGTACCTTACTTCTGAACAGAAGCCTGTATAAGCCATACCCCTCACGTGCAACAGGTGACAGTCCAGAAGACAGATGTTTGTCAGCCTAAGTTCCTAAGTGATGATAATGTTGAGTAGATATCCTTGAGATGATCCTTGATTTGATATGAAAATAATGTGTGAGTAGGAATAAACCTTTATTTTTAAGCTATGAGATAGGAGTTTGGTGTTTACCAAAGCATAACGTCTCTTATTCTGCTTAATATATACATTGATTCCTAGAATTTGAGTGCTAGCATAATAAAAACCTAAAATATAAGAGAATTTCTCACCATTCATATGGTCAGCAAAGAGAAAACTGTTATTTTAAGGCAACAAAGATGGTGATATATATTACATAATGCAAAATTTTTGGTAAAATATCATTGGTTGTAATTTAGAAAGTAGACTACACATCTAGTAGATATGAAGTGTTAAAGGAAAAGGTTGATAAGCTGAAGGAAGCAGAGTGTATTTGTTACTGTTTAGCATATTTAACAAGGTATTAGAAGAAGTGTAAGACCTCAGAATACATTGGTCAGTCTTCAAGAATGAATAGAAGGGAATAAACTTTCCTAAAAATTTAGAGCCTTGTAATATTAATAAGACAACTGTTTTTAGACATGAAATAGTAGGGAAAAAATAAAGAAACTTTGGAGGACCAAATAAAAAGTAGATTTAAACTAAGCTTTGCGGGTAAAAAAAAAAATGTAAACAATTTTTGACTGATTAAATTGCCTCCAAGCAAAAACCAAATTAAGGAAATGACCACACAGACATACTTAAAACGATCTGGATTAATTGCATCAGAAAAACAATGCAAATTAAGATTGTGATATCCAGTAAATATTTTTAAATGGACCAAATGTCTTAGGAAACAGACTAAGGGTTGCACCTGCCAAGCCTGAGGAGCTCCAGGTATTTGGTAAGTCAAGGTATTGAGAGTGAGAGTGCTCAAGAGAAATATGGTACATATGAGATGTATGTCTTAAAAGGAAAGGTGATTGAATATTGACATATAAAAATGAAGCTGATTAGAATCAAATGGTTGAGAATCAACCATATTTTTAAAAATAATCTGTCAAAAACACAACCAGCTTGAACCATAAGAGTCAGCTGCTGTTTGAGACTCGAAATGACTCTTGGCCCCAAATATCTGTGGATGGAAGGTAATCTGAGAACTATCTGCAGCTTCCAAGGAAAGCATATTCCCTGATATTCATTTCAATTGTGGCAAAGGAAGATAGTGGAAAATAATAATTGATTTCTGATTTGTGTCTCATTCTTCCGTTTTCCAAAAAGAAATGTTTAATGTGATTTCCCAGGCCTTGTCTTCCCAAAGTTTATTGGGGTATGTTTGCAGGGGCAGATAATACATTTTTCGAAATTCATAGATCCCTAAAACAAGAATAACCACGAGGCGCCTGGGTGGCTCAGTCGTTAAGGTCTGCCTTATGCTCAGGATGTGATCCCAGAGTCCTGGGATTGAGCCCCAGGTCCGGCTCCTCCCCTGGGAGCCTGCTTCTTCCTCTCCCACTCCCCCTGCTTGTGTTCCCTCTCTTGCTGGCTCTCTCTCTCTCTCTGTGTCAAATAAATAAATGAAATCTTAAAAAAAAAAAAAACAAGAATAGTTATAGCCATGGTTTATCTAAAATTCCTAACCATAATTCTAAAAAAAAAAAAAAAAAAACCAAAACAAAAAAACCCCAACCCTTTTCACTGAGAAAACTGGCACTTTTAGTTTGATGCCATGATTAAATGGGATTTACAGCGGAGGTGAATAAACCCTGTTTTCAGGAAGAAGAGTGAAGAGAATATTTGGTGATCAGAATAGAACCTAGTAGTTTTTATAGTTTTCATAAATATTCCAGTCTTTTTCATTCTGAGAAGAGAGTAAATTTGCATTACCACCCCCTTGAATGCAAGCATAGACATGTGACTTTCGTTGGCCATGATAAGTGAGTCGTAGTCTTTAAGATTCAGTGCACAATTGTCTGTGTTTCTTTTTCTTCCCTGCCACAATATCTACAAATTTTAAAGGCCCCATTAGCTTGGATTTTGAGTAAGGACAATGTGGGTCAGAATCCTCTGCTGGCCTGAGAAGGGCATGAAGCCCAAGCAAGAAATACACTTTTGGTATTTTAAGCAGTGAGATATTAGTTATCTATTATTGCAGCATAATTGAAAATATTATATGACATTTCTTATCTTTTGTCTTTTTGCCTGTCAGCTTTTGAAAAATGTAATTTATATGGGTTACTTCCAGATTTTCAATATATATACATATATATTTGGGGAGGGGATCCCACAGTGATCTGGCTTCTATTACTTCCACAACAGTAAAATCAGCCCATTAAGTTCACCAAAAACATGGTTAAATTCAACAGAGGCATTTTAGTTCGTATCTTATTAACATAACCGCATCATGATTTTATCAAAATTGCTTGACCTAAAACCCTTGCTTTCCTTCCCTGGATTCCATGACAGCATTGTGTTTTCATTCCATACTTCTTCTTAGGTCCTTTATCAACTTTCTCTTCCATTTCACATTCCTCAAATTTAGTGTTTACCAAGGTGCGAAAACTCCTTTCTACCTGCTTCCTCTGGGAGAAGCAGTCACCTTCAACAGTTGGAAATGTTCAGTAACTCCTAAATTAGTACCTGTAGTCCAAATCAATTTGTCGATTTCCAGAAACTATGTCCACTGTCTCCTGAATATCATATGTCCAGCAAGTTGTCAATCTTATCAACTTGCAAATACCCATGACTTTCTACCACACACGTCCAAATGATTACTAAGTGCTGGTTATTCTCATTCTTTAATATGAACAATCACCATATTTCTCTCTAGTCCCATTGACACTATTGTAGTCTAGGCTCTTATTATTTCTCCCTTGATTTTCCAAACAGCTGCCTTATTACTTTGTTTCTGTTGTCATCCGGTTCATGTCCTGCACTGTGATCCAAGTGGTTTTTCTAATGTAAAAGTTGGCACAAGTCACTCTTCTTGAATTTCTTCAAAGGCTCCCTCTTTTGCAAGTAGGATTAAATCTATTCTCCATACTGTACTTATAAAAATCTTGTCCTTTAAAATTCCTTATCAAAATTCATGTTTCACATTTTCCTCTAGTAACATATACTCAATTCATACTGAACTGTTTATAATTCCCTAAACCATGCCTTCTTATTTTGTTTCTCTTCTTCTGCACTTTTTCTGCTGGTTGACATGATTTTTTCCTCACCTGAAAAGAATCATTTTATGACCCAAGTAACAAAATAGTTTTCCTGTTTTCCCCCATTATACTCTCTGCACATCTTTATTACGTCATGGATCCTACTGTGTCATCATCTGTAATTTTTGCCAATTTCTGTCAATCTATAAAGTCTCTGGCTGTAGAGATTGATGTTTATGTTCCTTTGTATCCCTGAGGTTTAGGATACCAAATAGTAAGTATTCAACATCCATCTATTAATAACATAGAATAAGGGGCACCTGGGTGGCTCAGTCGTTGGGCGTCTGCCTTCAGCTCAGGGTGTGATCCCAGGGACCTGGGATCGAGCCCCGCATTCAGGCTTCCGCTTGGCGGGAAGCCTCCTTCTTCTTCTCCCACTCCCCCTCCTTGTGTTCCCTCTCTGGCTGGCTGTCTCTCAATCTGTCAAATAAATAAAATCTTAAAAAAAATAGAATAAGATTCCTTGATGTGGAGGCTTTCACTGTGTTCAAACCCACTCAGAACTAAAGCTATATATTCATTGAATTGATTAACAAATATATAGTTATTCATCTCTTGGGAAATTTTTTTGATACAAAACACCTGAAATATTTAGTTTTGAAATAGTTTGTTAAGTATGTGAAAAAGTTGAATATTTCTTTATATTATTATTTCTTTCTAGTTTTATTCCCTTAATGGTTATGCTATAGAAATTAGTCTCATAAGCATAGCTGCTGGCAAGTCATTTCTTCTTAATTTTCTCCAGCATGATCCCAAATGAGACTTCTCACTATTCTCTACAATCTTATTCCAGCTTATTAAAATGAACCCTGTTCAGTGAAAAGAACATGACATGCTAGGCCCATACATTTGATAGAGTATCTCTACCTAACAGGCCAGGAAGAATTTTCTTAATCATTTTCTCTTCATACTTTGAAAGGCTTTTTTGAGGAGGAATAATGTTGATCTTACTTAATTCTGCTTTTCTTCTTACCTACCTCCCAGAAAGCAAAATGTGGCTTACCTGACAGTACTTAAGATCATGAATAAATTGCTTTCAGTACATCTAATAGATGGGCTATTAACAGCTATAAATAACTTAGGTAAACTTTAAGTTATTATCTTGTAACCATAGTAAATATAGTTCTTGGTAAACAGGAATAGCCATTTGAATTTCCAATGTGCATATTTGCTGAACTGTTCATGAAAAATGCTTATATAGTTTATGCTTTGATGCGTTGATTGATCAAATGTTTATACTGTCTATAAAGTACAATGAAATGAGAGTAATTCATTCATAACATTCTATAATATAAACTATCTCTAATTATAAAATTCTACCCTTAAATCCCAACACATAATTAAAATAGAGTGACATCAAGTGGACTTTGGAAGAGACAATTATTTCTTAAGAATGTCTTAAAATTAAAAAGGTAAAATGCACATTAAAATCCTTATAAAATGCCATACAATAAACACAATAAAACAATAAGATGAAATGTATTAAGGATCCAGATACATGGATCCTAACACACCACCCAATTTAAGACTATACTCAGCAAGAGGCTGACAGGAGGCTGACTTTAGTAAAAATAACAATAATAATAATAATCAATAAGTAATTTAAAAAATAATATCAATTTTTGAAGGTCAGTTGTTACCACTGACAAAAGCGAACTATGAACAAGAAGGGTTTAATACTTTTCTTTTTTCTCTCTTTTTTTGGCATAAGCTGGAAAAAATAATTAGAACAGATTTTTTTCTACGTACAAGCGTTGATAATACAGAATTTGCAGAGTACATGGAACAAGTTCTTTCAGAATCATGTTTTATTATTTTTCCCTAAGCCACAGATGTTAGCTGTTTTCACATCAAAATAATGATGTTAGTCATGAGTTTCTCGGAAAAGCATTTTTAAAAGCTTTTGAGCAGATGAGATGGGAGATGTGTTCTTCAGAACAAATGAAAAGAGTCATGTTTTCAGTGGAATATCATGAGCAGAAAAAATTTGGCAGTAGCCTTTGAACAGATATTTTAAGTGCCTGCTGAAAAGTTGGCAGAGAAAGACTGAAAACTATAAACTAACCTGTGAGAAGTGGAGTATCAAAAAGGCCAAAAAAGAACCTAAAAATGACAAACTTTTTAGGAAACAGGAATCCAAAGAAGAGCATTCATCTAGAGAATAATATGAGTTTGTATTCATGTATTTTATACTTTTCTGTTAAAATGTATCCCACATATAAAAAATACATTATAAAATATAAAGCTGTACAATTTCAGTCCATGTGAATACGACTGTGCAACTGCTACTCACATCAAAAATTAGAAAAATGCCAGCTCCATATTTTTTTCCCTAAAAGTAATTGCACACCTGAATTCTGCTCAGTGATTGACCCTGTTTTACAACTTAAACACACACACACACACACACACACACACATACACACACACACACAGGGGCTACACTCTGCATTTGTGTGTGAGTAGGTGTTTTTTTTTTTTTTCCCCACTCAACATGAAGTCTAATTTAAACGTGTTTTGTGGTTGCAGTAGAATCTTTGTATGGCATTCTATTTTACAATGAAGATCAATCTATTCTCTTATTGCTGGACACTTTGGTTGCTTTCAGTTTGTAACTAATAGAAATAATACTGCTATAAACACAGTTGGATGTATCCTGTGATGCAAATATGAAAATTCCTGGTTCCCAGAGAATGTTTGCATTCCTTTCCATTCTAGTTGATCCTGCTTTAAAACATTTTTTTCTTCAAAATAATTTAACCAAATGGTATTCCCAAAGGAGCACATGGGCATTCTAGTTGCTTACATTTTAGTTTTAGCCCTTTTGGTGAGCCTCTATTTGATCTCATTGGTTTTATTTTGTGTTTCCCTTATCACTAATAAGGTTATATGCCATTTCCCATACTTGTTTACTGCTTGAACGTTTTCTTTAGTCTGTTGGAGGGGTTTCTTCTCTTTCTTTTTCTTGAATTGTCTTTTTTCCTATAGTCACGTGGAATTCTTTCTATGTTCTGGCTCAGAGTCTATCTTTGGTAATCAGTATTATAATATCTTCTATCAACTTATGGATTAGTTTTTCACTAGTGGTGTCTTTTAACATTTCTTTCTTGTATTTTTTCTTGTGTTTTGTTATTAAATTTATACTGATATCCTGAAATGAATTCTAGATTTCTCTTTTTTTTTCTAATATCTGGAAATATTTAAAAC
This sequence comes from Ursus maritimus, assembly GCF_017311325.1. Taxonomy (NCBI): domain Eukaryota; kingdom Metazoa; phylum Chordata; class Mammalia; order Carnivora; family Ursidae; genus Ursus; species Ursus maritimus. The sequence goes on from NW_024426996.1 coordinate 58,279,627, forward strand.
TGCAAATTATTCTACAATGTTTGGAGTAATTCACAGAAGTTATTTAGGCCAGGAATTTTCTTTCTGATTAAATTTTTAGTTAGAGATTTAATTTATTTCCTAGATATAGGAGAATTCAGATTTTCTGTTTATCTTCCATTAAGACATAATTGACATATAACATTGTATAAGTTTCAGGTATACAACATGATGATTTGGTACCTTTTTATTCCAATATGATTGCCATTGCAGTGTTAGCTAACACCTCTTTCAAGTCACATAATTATTACTTCTTTTTTGGGGGGTGAGAACAATAGAAACCTAGTCATTCAGCAACTTTGAAGTTTATAAGATAGTATTGCTGACTATAATTACTGTGTTGTGCCTTAGATCTCCAGTTCTTATTTATCTACTAAATGCTAGTTTCTGCCCGTAAATATCTCCCCAACTATCCCACTTTCCAGACTCTGGCAACCACTTTTTTATGCTGTTTCTGTAAGTTTGACTTTTTTTTTTTTTTTTAGATTCCACATATAAATTATATCTTGAAGTATTTCTTTTTCTGTATGGATTATTTTACTTAACATAATGCCTTCAACATCCATCCACGTTGTTGCAAATAGCAACATTTCCTTTCTCATGGCTGAATAATATTTCATTTTATGTATATACAATATTTTCTTTATCCATTCACTTGTTAATGGACACTTAAGTTGTCTCCATATCTTTTGTGTATAATACTGCAGTAAACATTGGAGGGCATATATCTTTCAATATCCTGTTTTCATTCCCTTTGTATACATACCCAGAAATGGGGTTGCTGGATCATATGGTAATTCTATTTATAATCTTTTGAGATGTTACCATACTGTTTTCCACAGTGACCCAATTTGCATTCCCATCAACAGTGTACAAGAGTTCCCATTGTTCACATCCTTATCAACACCTGTTATCTCTTGTCTTCTTGATGCTGGTAGCCATTCTAGTAGGTGTGCAGTGATATCTCACTCTTGTTTTGACTTACATTCCCCTGATGTTTAATGATGTAGAGCATCTTGTCATGTATCTCTTGATTATTGAGATGTCTTCTTTGGAAAAACACCTATTAAGTTACTGTGTCCATATTTAAAAAAAAAGATTATTTATTTGAGAGAGAGAGAGAGAGTGGGGGTGAGGGGAGAGGGCCAGAGGTAGAGGGAGAGAGAGAATCTCAAGATGACTCCCCACTGAGTGTGGAGCCCATTGTGGGGCCTGATCCCATGATCCATGAGATCATGACCTGAGCTGAAACCAAGAGTCCGATGTGTAACCAAATGAGCCACCCAGTGCTCCTGTGCCCATTTTTAAAACCAGATAGTTTTTGTTTTTTGGATATTGAGTTTTATGTTAACTCTTTAATCAGTTTTATGAGGTTGTGCTTTTCAAAATCTTTATCCATTTTATCTAAAATTTCAAGGTAATTTTTTAATATTGATGAATGTTCCTTTAATATCTTTATAATATCGAATCTAAAGTTATGTTTGCTTTTCATTCATATTAGTAATTTGTAATTTATTTTATTAGCCATGTAGGGTTTTTTCCTAATGACTTTTTCCATACAACCAATTTTTAGCTCTATTGATTTTTTATATAGTTTCCTATTTCCTATGTCATTGATTTTTGTTCTTATCAATCCTTTCTCTTTCTGGTTCATTAAGAGAATACTTAAATCTTTGATTTTCAGTCTTCTAATGTATGTGCTTATGACAATAAATTTCCTTCAAAACATGGCTTTAACTTCAAAACACACATTTTGACAGAATATATTTTCCTCATCATTTAGTATAGAAAATTCCTTCTTTCTTATTTTGGCTTTGATTTATCAACTATTTAGAAATGTATTGCTTTATTTTCAAGCATTCTTAGATTTTCTAGCTATCATTTTTGTTCATGTGTTTCTAGCTTAATTCTTCTGTAGGCAGAGAACAAACAGTAATTTCAGTCACTTAAAATGTGTTGGTACTTGCTTTATGGCATAATAAATGTTCAATTTGGAAAATAATCCATGTGCACTTATAAAGAATGTGGGTGAGTAGTCTATGAATCTCAATTCAACCGAATTTGTTAATCATGCTATTCAAAGTATCTAGTTCTTTACTGATGTTTTTGTCTGCTCTCTTCATCATTTACGAGGAAATTTGCTAAAATTTCCATTTTGACTATAATCTTGTTTACTTATCCTTTATGATATGTCAGTGTTTAAATATTTTGAAGCTATGTTTTTATGTGAATACACATTTAGGATATATATATAGTTCCTATTGAATGAACTCTTGTATCATTATGCAATATTCATTTACATTGATAGAAATAAATCTTGCCTTTAACTCTAGTTTTCTGAATGAATATTAACTATACCAGCTTTCTTCTGATTACCATTTTCATGTTATATATTTTTGCATATCTTCATGTTCAAATTTCTATATCCTCATATTTAATGTGTACCTATTGCAAGGATCATATACATGACTTTTGCTCTTGTATACAGCCTGATAATTTTTGCTTTTTACTTGGACTATTCTGTTTATTTACCTTTAATGTTATAATTATTTCTCCAGGTGATTAAAAATCTGTTATCTAACTTTTTTACCTATTTTTAAAAAATTATTCCTTTTTTCATTTTACCTCTCTATTAGCTTTCTAGGCATGCATTATTTTATTCTTTTAGTGATTGCTGTGGATATTACAAAAAGATTCCTTGAGTACTTTCTTGCTGACACACACAGTTCATACAACACTAATAACCCCATTTCTTACTCTTTCACCATTTTTATTATTATTGTATTTAAATTTTAAATATTTTCCCAAACACACAAAACAAAATTACTATTATTATAAATTTAAACAGTCAATATTTACATTTACCCAGATAATTGAATATTCTACATTTCATTGCTTAGTACATTATCTTATATCCTTTGGGATCATTTTCCTCCTGCCTGAAGAACAACCTCCCAACTTCCTACCTTTTGTGTGTATGGCTATGAATGCTGTATTAGGTTTTGTTTGGAAATTTATTCAGTTATCCTTATTTTTGAAGAATACTTTTGTTGGGTATAGAATTTTAGGCTGATAGTTTCCTTAAGCGCTTAAAAACGTTACCCCAGTGACCTCTGGCTTTCATGATTTCTATTGAAGGATCCATTGTCAGCCTCTTGTTATTCATTCAAAGGCAATATGTTAAAAAACAAACCAACCAAACAAACCAACAGAGAAACCACCTTTTTTGGCCATGGATTTTAGTAACTTTGTTGTGACTTTTCCAGTAATTGTTTGCTTTGTATTTATTCACTTGAGGAGAGTCTCTGGAAGGTATAAAGAATATTTTTCATCTACCTGTTTATGCTTCTCCTCCACAATTCACAATTATCATCAACAATGATAAAACTTGAATTATGTGCCAGATTCTGCACTGAGCACGTTACTTCAGTTTTCTCATATAAGACTCAAAAACCCTATAAAGTTCCAACTGATAATAATTCTAGACAAAAATGAAAGCTTAAGTAATTAGGCTAAGGTCAAATTTCGAGATTATAGAACAAAGACTGAAATGAGTTGTTTTATATCAAAGCCCATGTGCTTTGATAGTAAGAATGTCCAAAATACATTTGGAAAAAAAATTAATAATGTGGTACTTTTAACTCAGTAATATGACACTAGCTAGAGGTATTTGAAGTATGTGACAAATTAGGAAAAGATTTTTATTTTTATAAGTGTGGGTTTTAATGTTGGCGTTGACATTAACAGGCTCCAGAAACTTGTTTAGGATGACAATTTGGGCCCAAGGCCACATTTTTTAAATGACAGTTTTGGATAAGGTGATTCTTACTGATTCTTTCAGGTTAGAAAATTTTGTGAAAAAAATCTAATTTTAAGCAACTTTTTAAAATCAAAAGACTGTGTGCTTACACAATATCCATGATGGGCGTATATCTAATCATATTCTGGACATGTGAAAAAACACTGCTGTGAACATTATCTCTTTAAGAATACCTTCTCCAGGGGCGCCTGGCTGGCTCAGTCGGTTGAGCATCTGACTCTTGATTTTGGCTCAGGTCATGATATCAGGGTCGTGGGATGGAGCCCTGCATTGGCCTACATGCTTAGCATGGAGTCTGCTTGTGCTTCTCTGTTCCTTTCCACCCCCTCTCTCTCAAATAAGTGAATAAATATAATCTTTAAAAAAACACCCTCTCCAGATTCCTAAATGTTATTATTGGTCTTTTTAGAAATCTGTCTGGCATTTTATATTTTGTTATAAATGAGGTTCCTAAAATTGAATGCAGTTTTTACAGTGCAATACAACAAAATTGGATAGCAAGGGTCTATTATTATCTTGTAGCTTCATGTTATGCTTCTGGATATATAATCCAAAACCACAGAAGTCCTTTATAGTGCCTTAGAAAATTTATGTATAATTCTATATACACTTTGATCTTAAACATTCCTTAAGATTTTATTCTTCACAAGGTGTTTTATTTCCATTTGTCACCCAATGAATTTATTCAGCAGCATCTAATTTTCAGTACATTTTTTTTGTTTTTGAATGGTATCTATCTTGCAATTCAAGTGTCTTATAAAACTTTTCTGCATTTTCAACAACAATTATATTAGCATTATTTAGGTTTTTCTTTTTCTTTTTAAAATAAATCAAGTCGTCTTGACATGCTGCTGAGCAAATCTTTTTCAGCTAAACATTGCTTTTTAGACTAGGAATACAGTGTTGTTTATATTCTAAAATGCAACAGTAGTAAAAATCAACTTAGCATAGCAGTGTTGTCCTAAGAGCAAATGGCTTGTTGTGCTGAAATGCTTCTTGTAGTTCAGCAATGTCTTCAATTTCTTGTGCAAAGTACTAAATAAAAACGATAAGCAGATTGAAATTATGTATGCATGATTGTAAGTGAAAGCAAAATGATTCACTTTTACTCAGAAAAAGTACAGAAACAGTTCGTTTCAATTTGATATTGACGTTTAAGTGCTCAAGAACTATTTTGATTAATTTCTAGCTCTAACAATTGTCCATATTTTGGAAATGAATATACTGAAAATGGATTTGGAACGCATATCACTAAAATGCCTTGACTATTTTAGTTTATATCATAATAAATTATTTGAGTAATTAATATTTTATATATAGGACTTTAAACTTTGTTTCAAAGAGTATTTTAAATGAGAGATAACTGATAATTCATTATTCTGTTTTTTCAAGTGAGAATAATGAAGTTATATATCTATTATTAAATGTTAGATTATATAGAAATGCATTATTGGCAGTATTAAAACACATTCCTCAATTTAGTTAAGCAGTAATTGTTCAGGGAGCTAGAACCATATGACTGCTGAGAGACCAGTTTATTGCTGGTGCAAAAGGGCATCCATCCTATCTTTATTCTACAAATGATATGTGCTATCTAAAGCCTCATTTGGTCCTAAACTTTAAGCACTGTGTGTCCTGGAGCCTACCTGCATAATCATTGAGCGTGGGAGATCTGACCATTAAAATCCAATGCCAGGGAGAATAGTAAGAGCAGCTTTAAAAAATGGTGGCAGCTCTGTCTCTGGAATGTCAGTTTCTAATTAGGATCCTGAGTAGAAGAATCTTTTCATAAATATGTCAATTAAACAATAGTTTATAAACTGGGCACTAAAGCAATTGAGTGGTAATTTTACTAGTTCAAATACATGTCAGTGTTTTTCCCCATAGATTTACAGTGATAGTAAATTTTAGCTATGATCAGCTAAAATCCCTAGTTTGAGTATTCTGTCAGCCAATTAGATTCTGACTTACGAGGAGGTGATTCGGAGTAAAGTTCCATTGCCTAACAACACTGGCCTTTAAAATAACCTGCATTCTCTAAATAAGAATTATTTATAAGATAAAGTCTTTTTTAGAAAAACAGTAGCAGTTATTTTTCTTATATTTATTTAAATAGAATGATGAATAATATAAAGATGTATGAATTTCATTCCATGTTTGTATAAGATTAACATTAATATGATAAAAAATCCAATGATACTGTGTATTTCATAAAAAAAATTGTTCATATTCTCCTCATTTAATCTTCTCAATGCTAGTGAGTTAGTCATTTTCCAGATTTGAAAAATAACAAATATATTTTATTAGTAGGACATGTTTGGAGGAATTCTGTATATTCCTCAGCAGCTTCTCCAAATATTAGCAATGTGTATTGGCCTTATCTTCCCTCTCCACTCCTCTCCTTCTCTTTCTGTCTTTCTCTTGGCACACATATACTGATATCCATATACACAACAAATACATATAATTTTTTTCTGAAACATTCGAGAGTCAGTTGCACTTGATGCTCCTTTATCCCTAAATACTTCAGTGCATGCATGCTTCTTAAAGGCAAAGACATTCTTTTATGTGGTCATAGTACAATAATCAAAGTGAGGAAATTAAATGTGTACATCCAATGTATAGACTATATTCAGATTTTGCCAACTGTCCTAATTATGTCTTCTATAGAAAAGGAAAATTCTGGACCATACGTTACCTTTGTTTACACTTAGTTGTCATGGTCCTTTAATCTCCTTTCATCTGAACTAGTTCCTCAATCATCCTCTGCATTTCATTTTAAAAGACTACAGGTCACTAATTTTGGAAGAGATCTCTCTGGTTTGTCTGTTGTTTCTTCCTGATTAAATCCAGGTTATGCACATTTGGCAGGAAATCCACAGAAGTGATGTACTCTTCTCAGTACATCCTATCAGGAGGCACATGCTGTCAATTTGTTCAATTATGGGTGATGCTAACTGTCATCACTTGATTAAGGTGGTGTTTGCCAGATTTCCCCATTGTCCTTTTGTAATTACTAAGTATCTCATAGAGTTTTACCCTGAGACTACATAAAAAACTTATTACTCCTTAAACTTTCACCTACTAGTTTTAGTATCCATTGATAATATTTATCTAAAGCAATGATTATTTTAGTAGTTTCCAGACAGTCATTTTCGGTTTCATCAGTCCTTTTGCATTTATTATTTCATATTTTATTGCAAAGAAAAGCCTACCCTGTTACTTCCTTTCTTCCTCTTTCCCTCCCTCCCCTCTTCTCTTTCTCCTTTCCCTTTCCTACTTTTTCCCTCCCTCCCTCTCTTCCTTCCTTCTCCTCCTCCCTTCCTCTTATTTTAAACTTATCCTGACCCTATGGAAAGTTAAACAAATTAAAATATATGCCTAAATTATGCAAAATTAATTTTCTGCCACAATGTTTTCAGTGCATGCACACAGAGTTGAAAAGTTGTTTTAACTGAAGAACTTAACATCCATTTGCTTAATAAGTTAAATTAAGCATGAGATAAAATTATGGGTACAGCATACACAACAAGTAAAAACATACTCTATTTCTCTATATTGAACAACTGAGACAAAGTGAAAAAAGTAGGTCAGGGATGAGGAATTACCAGAGAGGAATTGAAAGAACAATTAAATACTATGTTCTGTTTCCCAATACCATAGCCTTCCTACAAATATAAATCTACGCTTTAATATGGAGCCGTATGTTGTCCAAGACATGTGAATTAGTCAATCCATATTTATTGAATGTATTAGGTACTGGAGATATACGTCTGAATAGAACATACATGACTTCTTGCCTCAGGGAACTTTAAGACTATAAGAATACACATTCAATAAATATTTGCAAGAAATTATTAAATGATAATAAAGGACTGTGAAGGAAAGAAGTATCTAGAGCTATTTGAGAATTTACCCTGGTATGACAAGGAAATTTTCTTTTAGGAAGTTATATATTAACTGACACCTCAGAAATAATCAAAAGTTGAAAAGAAAATGTTAAAAAAGAGAGAGAGATTCAGGTTTAGGAGAGACTACCATGGTTGAATCAGAGTCAGCAAGGGGGATGTGTAGCAAAGTGAGATAGACATATTAAACAGCTAGGACCATGCAAAGTATGGCTCTGTTAGCCATGTTAAGATTTTGTTTACATTTTTTAAGTGAAATAAGTTATTAAAAGGGTTTAAATGGAAGGGAATGAACTGATTTGTTTGGTGATTTAAACAAGTTGATATCAGTAGTGTTTTATCAGGAGTTAAAGAACGTCCAAATACAGGGCTATTGGAATAATTTAAGTGAGAAATGCTGGTGGCACTGGGATAGTGTTAGTGAGAGACAGAAAGTTCATAGGACAGAATAATTCATTAACGGAGTGGCAGGAGGTCAAGGATGACTTTTAGGGTTTTATAACTGAATTTCAGTGTGCGAAAATGGGGGTTTCCAGAGAGAAACCCTCAAAAGGAGATTTTTGGAGATAAAATTCAATTTGAGAAGCCTTAGACACATTCATAAGTCTGGAGTAAAGGAAAGGTGTGAACTGGGGATATAGGACTGAGGATCATAGCATTTAAATTTAGAACATAGAGATTAGATTTAAACAAAGGAGATTATTTAGAAAATAAATCACTGGGTGTTGTATGGAAGTATTGAGTCACTGTACTGTACACCTGAAACTAGTATTACATTGTATGTTAATTAACCAGAATTTAAATAAAAACTATAAATGAATTAATTCTAAAAATATGACCCAGAACAGAGCCATAATAAAGATAAAATGTTTAAAATTTTGAAGAGGAAGAAAAAACTTAAAAAGGCATAAAGACCAAAAGATTATATCCTCATAGAGGCTGAAAGAAGTAAAGATTTTAAAAGAGAGAATGGCCAATCATGGACAATGCAGCTTAAATATTAATTAAAAAGAGGACTCAAAAGTATCCATTAGATTTATGGACATGGAGGTTATTGCAGAATCAATCAGCAAGATTCCCTGGAATGGTGATGGCATGAACAACAGTACATAGGTTTGATGACTGAATGTAAATGGAGAAAATGATTAAATGTAATTAACAAAAATAAAACCGTTCAAGACTTTTGATTTTGAGTGAAGTAGATTAATAGGGCCAAGCAGAAAGGCAAGATGAATGATATAAGAATTATATAGATGTGAGAAACTGTGAAGAAGAAAACGATAATCTAAACACAATTTATTTTCCCTTGATTAAAAAAAATATTGATTTATCTTCCTCCCCTGAATGTGTGTTATAGTCAAAAAGCATTTTTAATTGAAGTGTAATTGAAATACAATTTTATATTAGCTGTAGGTGAACAACATAGTAATTTCAATATCTATATACATTACAAAGAGATCACCATGCTAAATCTAGCTACCATCTCTTATATAAAATTATTACAGTATTATTAACTACTATTCCCTATGCTGTACATTGAATCTTCATGTCCTATTTATTTTATAACTGGAAGTTTGTACCTTCGAATCCCCTTTATCTACTTTGCCCAACTTCCACCTGCCCCCCTATATAGATTATATATAGAAACAATTACCACACTATTTTCTATATTTATGAATGATTTTGTTTTCTTTGTTTTGTTTTTTAGATTGCATATATAAGTGAAATCATAAGATATTATCTTTCTCTGTCTGACTTACTACACTTAGCATAATACCCTCTAGGTCCTTCATGTTGTCATAAGAGTGGCAAGATTTCATTCTTTTTATGGCTGAGTAATATTCCATTGTGTGTTTATGTGTGTGCATGCATATGTACATACATATCTGTATACATACACATATGTGCATATACATATATACATACACACCCATACGTAAATACATATATCACATTTTTATCCATTCATCTATTGGTAAACACTTAGGTTGCTTCCATACCTTGCCTATTATATATAATGCTGCAATAAACATAGGAGTGTACATATCTTTTAAAATTGGTGTTTTTCCAAATTTCTCAGAAGTGGAATTCCTGGATTGTATAGTAGTTCTATTTTTAAGTTTTTGAGGAAACTCCATACTGTTTTCCATAGTGGCTACATTATTTTTCCTACTCATCAAGATGCATGAGGGTTCCCTTTTCTCAGTATCCTTGCCAACACTTGTTATTTCTCTTCTTTTTGATAATACCCATTCTGACAGGTGTGAGGTGTTATTGTGGTTTCATTCACATTTCCCTGAGGTTTAAGGATGTTGAGTATCTTTTCATGTTTCTGTTTCCCATCTGTATTTTTGGGGTTTTTTGTTTGTTTTTTGGAGAAATATCTGCATAGGCCCATTTAAGTTGGGTTGTTTGTTTATTTGTGTGAGTACATATTTTGGATATTACCTCTCTCATCAGTTATATCATATGAGAATATCTTCTATTTTGTAGGTTGCCTTTTATTTTGTTGATGGCTTCCTTTGTTGTACAAAAGTTTTTAAGTTTAATGCAATTTCATTTGTTTATTTTTGCTTTTGTCCTTCCAGAGGATATAAATCCGAAATGATATTGCTAAGACCTAAGTCTAAGAACTTACTGCCTATGTTTCCCCCTCCCCCCAGGACTTTTATAGTTTCCAGTCATTCATTAGTCTTTAACCTATTTTGAGTTTATTTTTATTATGGTATAAGAAAATGGTCAAGTTTATTCTTTGGAATGTAGTTATCCAATTTTCCCACACCATTTATTAAAGAGATGTCTTTTCCCCATTGTATATTATTGCTTTTTTTGCAAAAGATTTGTTGACTGTATAAGTGTGACTTTATTTTTGGACTCTTTTCTGTTCCATTTATGTATGTGTATATTTTTGTGCCAGTGCCATCCTGTTTTGATTACTGCAGCTTTATAGTATAGCTTGAAATTAGGAACTGTGATACCTCCAGCTAGGTTTTCTTTCTCAAGATTGCTTTGGCTGTTTGGGGTCTCTTGTAGTTCTGTACAAATTTTAGGATTGTTATAGTTATGTATAAAATGCTATTGGAATTTTGATAGGGATTACATTGAATCTGTAGGTTGCCTTGGGTAGTATGGACATTTTTACAATATTCTTCCAATTCATAAGCATGGAATATTTTTCCATTTATTTTGTCATCTTCAGTGTCCTTCATCAATGTCTTATAGTTTCAGAGTACAGGTCTTTCACCTCCTTGGTTAAATTTATTCCTTGGCATTTTATTCTTTTCGATGCAACCATAAATGGGATTGCTTTCTTAATTTCCTTTTCCTATGAGTTTATTATTAGTAAATAGAAATGCAACAGATTTATCTATATTAATTTTGTATCTTGCAATTTACTGAATTCATTTATTCTAATATTTTTTGATAGAGTCTTTAGGGGATTCTATATACAGAATTATGGAGTTTGTAAATAGTATCAGTTTTACTCATTTAAAAATTTTTTTTTTAATTTTTTCTTGTCTGATTGCTGTGGATAGGACTCCAATACCATGTTGAATAAAAGTGGCAGGAGAGGACATTCTTGTGTTTTTCCTGATCTTAGAGTAAAACTTCCAGATTTTCAACATTGAATACTATGTTAGCTTTGAGTTTGATATGTATGGCCTTTATTACATTGTGGTGTGTTTCCTCTATATCCATTTGGTTGAGAGCTTCTATAATAAATAGATAATGAATTTTATCAAATGCTTTTTCCTACATCTATTAAGATGATCATATAATTATATTTCCTTTTCTTAACATAGCATATCACATTGATTTGTGAATATTGAACCATTCTTGCATCCCTAGAATAAATAAACCCCAAGTGATCATGGTATATAATACTTTTAATGTACTATTAAATTCAGTGTGCTGATATTTTGTTGAGGATTTTTGCATTCATGTTCTTCAGAGATATTGGCCTGTAATGTGTGTTTGGGTGTGTGTGGGTGTGTGGGTGTGGTGTCTTTGGTTTTGGTATTAGGATAATTCTGGCCTTGTAGAATGAATTTGGAGTCATTTCTTTAATATTTTGTTATACTTTGAGCAGGATAGGTACTAACTGTCCTTTAAATATTTGGTAGAATTCATGTGCAAAGCCATTTGGTACTGGAGTTTAGTTTGTTGGGAGTTTTTTGAGATTAACGATTCAATTTTATTACTAGTAATTGGTAAATACAGATTTTCTATTCCTTCTTGATTCAGTCGTGGATAATTACATATTTTTAGGAATTTATACATTTCTTCTAGATTTTCAAAGTTGTTGACATATAATTGCTTATAGTAGTCTCATAATCCTCCGTATTTCTTTGGTATCAGTTATAATTTTTCCACTTTTATTATTTCTGATATTTATTTGGACCCTGTCTCTCTCTCTTTTTTTTTGCCTTGATAACCATGACAAAAGGTCTATCACTTTCATATATTTTTTCAAAAAAAAAAAAAAACGCATATCTTAGTTTCACTGATCTTTTTGATTGTCTTTTTAGTTTCCATTTAATTTATTTCCATGCTGATATTTATTTCTACTAACTTTGGGATTTTTTTCTTTGTTGTTTTTGTTTTTAGTTCCTTCAGGTGTAAGGTTAGGTTGTTTGCTTGAGTTTTTTCTTATTTTTGGAGGTGGGCCTATACATCTGTAAAATTCTCTCTTAGAACTGCTTTTGCTATGTCCCATAGATTTGGGAGGATTGTGTTCTTATGTTCGTTCATCTCAAGGTATTTTTTAAATTTCCTCTTTGATTTCTTCATGACCCTTTGGTTGTTTAGTGTTGTGTTATTTGGTCTCCATGTGCTTGTGTTTTTCTCCAGTTTTTTTTTTTTTTTTCTTAAGTTGATTTCTAGTTTCATACTGTCATGGTTGGAAAAGATGCTTGATATGATTTCAATCATCTTAAATTTATTCAGACTTGTTTTGTAGCTTAATGTGTCCTATCCTGGAGAATGTTTTTTGTGCACTTGAGAAGAATGCATATTCTGCTGTTTTTAGATGGAATTCTCTGTATATATCTATCAAGGGCATTTAGTTTAAGGTGTCATTTAAGGCCAATGTGTCCTTATTGATTTTCTGTCTGGATGACATATTCATTGATGTCAGCAGAGTGTTAAAGTCCCCTATAATTATTGTATTACTGTTAATGTCTCCCTTTATGTCTGTTAATATTTGCTTTATGTGTTTAGATGCACCTATGTTGGGTTCACGACTATTGACAAGTATACCCTCTTGTTGTATTGATCTCTTTATCATTATTTAATGCCACTTTTTTTTTGTCCCTTGTTACAATCTTTGTTTTGAAGTCTATTTTTTTCTGATATAAGTATTGCTATTCCAGCTTTCCTTTTGTTTCTTTTGAATGAAACACATTTGTCCATCCTTTCACCCTCAGTCTGGGTGTTCTTTAGATCTGAAGTGAGTCTCTTGTAGGCAGCATTGTTTTTTGTTTTTGTTTTTGTTTTTACCTATTTTGCCTTGCAATGTGCTTAATCAGAGAATTGATTTACATTTAAAGTAATTAGACACACACACACTTTTTGTCATTTTGTGAATGGTTTTCTATTTGTTTTGTTATTCTCTGTTCCTTCTTTTCTTATTCTCGTGATTTGGTGACTTTCTTTTGTGTTATGTTAGTATTCTTTTTTTTCATTTTTGTATATATATTATAGGCCTTTGACTTCTGGTAACCATAGGTTTATATATAATATCCTATATATAACAATCTATTTTAAGATCATGGCCATTTAAGTTCAAGTATGTTCTAAAAGCATTACATTTTTACTCCCTCCTCCCTACATTTTATGTTTCTGAAATCATATTTAACTTATTATCTTTTGTAGCCCTTGACTAATTATCGTACACCTACATGATATTACCACTTTTGTCTTTTAAATTTCATCAAGTAATGTGGATGGCTCATGCACTATTTTACTACATGTTAAATTTACCAGGGAGATTTTTTCTTTCATAATTTTCTTATTTCTAGTTTTTATGGCCTCTTGCTTTGCATGAAAAAAAGACACTTAACATTTCTTGTAAGGCTACTTTGTGTTCATTAACTCCTTTAGCTTTTGCCTGTTTGCAAAAATCCTTATCTTAACTTCCATTCTAAGTCATAACCTTGCAAAGTAGAATATACTTAGTGGAGGGTTTTTAGTTTTTTGTTTGTTTGTTTTGTTTTCTGAATTCAGTTTTTAAATATATCATTCCACCCTCTCTGATTTGTAAAATATCTACTGAAAAATCAATTCATAGTTGTGGGAGTTCCCGTCTATGTAACTAGTTGTTTCTCTCTTGCTGCTTCTAAGAATCTCTCTTTATCGTCAATTGTTGACACTTTGATTATAATGTATCCTAGTGTGAATCTATTTGGGTTTATCTTATTGGAACTTTCAATGTTTCCTGGACTTGAATCTGTTTCCTTACTGGGTTAGTGAAATTTTTAGCCATTTTTTTCTTCAAATATTTTTTTAATCCCTTTTTCAATTTTTTTTTTCTTTTCTGGACCCCTATAATGCAAATGTTAGTACAGTAAATGTTGTCCCAGAGGACCCTTAAACTATTTTCATTTTTAAAGTTTTTTTTTTCTCCTTTTTGCTGTTGTGATTGGGTGATTTCTGCTGTCCTATTTTCCAGATCACTGATTTGTTTTTCTACTATTGCCTTTCCTAGTGTATTTTTTATTTCATTTATTGCGTTATTCAGCTGTGATTGGTTCTTTTCTATTTTTTCTATCTCTTTGTTGAAATTCTCATGGTGTTCATCCATTATTCTCAAGTTCAGTGGGCATCTTTATGACCATTACTTTGAATTCTTTATCTTGTAGATAGCTTATCTCCATTTTAGTTCAGTCTTCTTCTGACGTTTTGTCTTATTCTTTTGTTTAGAACATACTTCTTCGTCTCATTTTACCTAACTCTCATTCTTTCTCTTTATGTATTAGGTTGATCAGTTATGTCTCTCAGTCTTGAAGGAGTGGCTTGATGAAGAAGTTGTCCTGTGAGGCCCAGTATTGCAAAATTCCTGGTCACCTGAGCATTGTGCTCCCCATGTGGGCTATGTTCAACCTTCTGTTGTAGCTGGCCCACAATTGAGGACTCACTGGCATGTGGGACAGATTGCCAGTGCAATGTCTGCAATTTCCAACTGTAACCATTATAGGAGCTCTAGTGTGTGGGTTTCACCTACTGGGACAGGGACTGCTTAGGGAGATTGTGTGTGCTGACTGAGGCCACCTACTAGGTATAGCAGACCAACTGGACACTTTGGGGCAGCTCTAGTGCCAACCAAGACCATGTGCCACATGTGGCAGTGCTGTGGGCTACTTGACAGAGGCACTGGGGCAGGTGATTTGCATGGGATGAGTCTGCAGAACACTGGGGTGGAGTTAATGGTGCTAGCACAGAGACGGAAAATGTCAGAAATGGCTCCCAACAGTGCCAGTCTACCTAGGTGGAAGGAAAAAAAAAAAAAGGTTCCTACCAGCACTCAGAGAACATTTCAACAGATCTCTATCTTTCTAATACAAGCTCTAGAATTAGTAAATGGATGTTCTTCGTGTGTAACCCAAGCACTTTTCAAATTTCTTTTTGTTCTGCAACTCAGAGTGAGTGAATTGTACTTTTAAGAGTAGAGTCTTGGTTTCCTACTGCCTGCTGGCTCTCCCAGACATATGTTCCACTTGTTTTCGAAGCCATATGTGTTGGGTCCCATGGACTAGATAGTCCAATGTGGGATTTGGACCCCTTCTTCCTCAGGGAAGACCTCTCTGGTTTTGATATCCCTCTTGTGGGTCACTATGCTGGAGGTATGGATCCTGACTAGACTGTGTTTCTGCCCGTCATACTCATCTCAATATGGCTTTTTCTTTATATCCTTAGTTGTGGAAGATCTATTCTACTAGTCCTCAACTAATTTTCAGAGAGAGTTGTTCCATGTGTAGTTGCAAATTTTGGTGTGTCCATGGGAGACCAAGGTCTTCCTACTCCACCTGTTTGATGCCCTCAGTAATTGAGTCTATAGGTCTTAAGGGCAAATAAAACCTTGAGTTCTGGGAGAACCCTCTGGAGGAAGCCAATTGGGACTTTCAACTTTTGAAACTAATAGAGCCTAATGTTCACAAATGAGAATCATTAAGTAACCAATTCTGGAAGGATGTTGGCCCTTTGAAATCTCTGTACTTCTTGTTGAACTTTAGCATAGGTCATTACGGAATATATTTAGTCTCTTAGACCTTCAAGAACAGAAACAAGAGTTAAATGAGTGATCTGAGTGTGATTGGCTCAAAGTTCCCTACACTTGATTTTCAGAGTGTAGTGGGGGGTCTGCTCTACCAGTGAACTCTCTCCAGGTGCCACATCAGAGACTACCTTGCATCCTTATTTATTCTGAAACACTAGCCCAAAGGAGAAGAAAAAAAATGTCATATTCGGACACTTTGGAGACTGACAACATTAATGATACACCATTACTAAGACCTAAACCCAAATGAGCTGAAAAGGAAAAAGGATTTTATTTAAAAGAGTTAAGAAGACAGAATTTAGAAATTAGGACAAAAAGAAAACATTTTTGGTGAAATAGAGTGATAGACTAAGTTACTTGGCAGGATGAGTCTCTAGTGCTTAAGAAACAAGATCTCTCAACTCATAAAAAATGAAGGTAATGAAATAAGTAAATGATATTTGCTGTTAAGAAAAAACTTGATCTAAAATATCAATTAAAAGATATTTTAGAGTGCTTAGTAAAATATATAAAGAGAGGATATCTGTTAGTTTTGCTGATATTCAACATTGCTCATACATCTGCCAGTTACCTTGAAGTCACCGTGGGCAGTGATGTGTGCAGGGTTCATCTGAATTTGGCTCCAAATTACAGATTGGTATAGGTTAGATGTAGATGTAGCTCTTTTTCCTTTCACCTGAATGCTAACTAGAACATGAACTTCAAATGGTGATTGAAGAACAAAAGTCCAAGTCCCATTGCACAAGCATGTTTCATGTTTTGTTTTAATCATGTCTGCATTCCATAGGTTGAAAGAAATCATATGGCTGAGCCAAAAGTCAAGAGATGGGAATTTTATACCATCTTTGACAGAGTAACTGCAGTCCCATAGAAAATGTTGTAGATACAGGGAGGGGTGAAATTTGAAGACAATAACTTAATCAACTACACATGAATATTAGGGAAAAGTCAAGAATTTTAGAGACTAGCTGGGATTCCAACATGCAAATAGAATTTATAAGTAGGATGACCATAACATTATGGAATTGGACACTTTTGAGAGTGAAAGAGGGCTGATTTTAATAAATTTGCTGAAACCACAGGTATAAACTAGGGCTGTGCATGGCAAACGGGGATGCATACTTATGTTAGTCATAAAAAGAAAAAAATTCAGAGGGAAAAGGAGCAACACTTGATAAAAGATACTAGAAGAAATTTGTCCTGATATAAAAAAATTTTTTTTAAAGATTTAAGCATGCAGATTAGAGGTTTCACTAAATTTAAGGAGTGTTTGTTGAGAAAAGAAATACAACACACACAATAACATATCTCTATTTTAAACTTACAGATAATTTCTTACAAGTCTCTGGGAATAGATGAGTTGCCTATAAATGAGAAAGAATTATACTAGACCTAGTGAAGCACATAAAACCCCTAACTAATGGAAGGATGTCTGGAGAAGGGGAGGGGAGAGGGAGGAACAGAGAGTAAGGGGGGCAGAAAATTTATTTTGGGAAATATCAGCCAAAAAAAAAAAAAACAAAACAAAAAACCTAATATGGGGAAGAAAACAGACATCCAGATCCAGGAGGTACAGAGAGTTCCCATCAAAGTCAACGAAAGCAGGCCAATACCAAGACATATTGCAACTAAATTTGCAAAACATAGTGATAAAGGAAAAAAAGAGCAGCAAGATAAAAGAAGTTCTTAATTTACGAGGGAAAACCCATAAGGCTAGGTGGAAATTTCTCAACAGAAACTTGGCAAGTCAGAAGGGAGTGGAATGATTTATTCAAAGTGCAGAATGGGAAAAATCTAAAGCCAAGAATACTCTATCCAGCAGGGCTATCATTCAGAATAGAAGGAGAGATAAAGAGTTTCCCAGACAAAAACTAAAGGAGTTCATGACCACTAAACCAGCCCCGCAAGAAAAATTAAAGGGGATTCTTTGAGTGCAAAGGAGTGACCAAAAGTGACAAAGATAAGAAAGGATCAGAGATTCTCCAGAAACAATGACAAAAAAAGTAATAAAATGGCATTAATCAATAATTACCTTGAATGTAAATGGACTAAATGCTCCAATCAAAAGACATAGGATGTCAGAATGGAAAATAAAAAACAAGACCCATTTATATGCTGTCTACAACAGACTTTAGGTCATTTTAGACCTAAAGATACCGGCAGATTGAAAGTGGGGGGTTGGAGAAACATTATCAAGCAAATAGCTGTCAAAAGAAAGTCAGAGTAGCAATACTATATCAAACAATTTTTTGGTTTGTTTTTGTGTTGTTTTTATCCTGCTTTGGTATCAGGGTAGTACTGGCCTCATGGAATGAATTTGAATGTGTTCCCTCTATTACATTTTTTTGTAAGATTTTGATAAAGATTGTCCTTAATTATTATTTTTTAAAATGTTTCATAAAATTCACCAATGAAATCATGTGGTCTTGAGCTTTTCTGTGCTGGGAGATTTTTGATTCCTAATTCAAATTTCATTCTTGTTATTGGTCTAAGAAGATTTCCTATTTCTTGGATTCAAGATTCATGATTCAATTGTAACTTGTGTTTTTAGGAATTATCTGTTTTTTTACTTCTAAGCTATCTGATTCATTAGTATATAATTGTGTATAGTAATCTGTTATCACACTATGTATTCTGTAGTTATCTGTTGTATTGTATTCTGTTTTTCATTTTGGTTTTCAAGTCTTCTCTCTTTTTTCTTAATGTAGTTAAAGCATTTCCAATTTTATTTTTTTGGAAAAACTGGTCATTACTTTCCATGTTATGTTATTATTTATTCTGGTCTCTATTTTGTTATTTCTGATTTTTCTTTGCTATTTCATCCTCTACTAAATTTCAACTAAGTTTCTTCTTTTTCTACTTCCTTGTGGTATAATGTTGTTTATTTGAACTTTTTTTCTTAATGCATGCATTTATAGCATAAACTTCATTCTAACATCTGCTTTTACTGCACCCCATAGGCTTTAGAATGTTGTGTTTTCTTTTTCTTTTGTTTTGAGACATATTTTGATTTGCCTTTTGATTTTTTATTTGGCTCATTGCTTGTACAGTAGTGTGTTGTTTGATATTTACATATTCAATATTTAATATTTACATTTTAGATATTTCAGCTGTTTTATTGTTGATCTTTAGTTTCTTACCACTGTGGTTGGAAAATATACTTGGTATGATTTCAGGTCATAAATTTGCAATGTTTATTATATCTCTTTTTATATGATTTAGCCAGGGGCTTCTTCTGGGTGTACTTGAAAAAAAATGTGTATTTTATTTTTCTTGGATGGAATGTTTTATATATCTCTTCTAGAACCATGTATCCTGAAGTATTCTTCAGTAAAAAATGTCCTTTTTGAAAAAAATAACCAAAGGTATTCATTTAAAATAAAGCATATCAGAGGGGAGGTAGGTGGGAGGATGGGTGAAATAGGTGAAAGGAATTAAGAATACACTTATCATAATGAGCACTGAGTAATGATGTAATATTGTTGAATCACTATATTGTATACCTGAAACTAATATATCACTGTATGTTAACTATACTGGAAATAAAATTCAAAAACTTAATAATAATAAAAAAAAGACAACCATGAAAAAAGTAAGTGGTTAGATAGGTCAAAATATACTACTGAGTTATATGATTTTAACAATAGCAGCACAAAGAGAAAAAATATCAAAAGATAAAGATTGAAATGAAAAAAATGAACAAGAAGATATGGGCTAAAATATACCTAGTAATAATGAGTTGGAAATATGTTTAAACAGAATAGAATTTCAGGCTGAAGCATCAAAAAAAACAGATAAGTACTGTGATGATTCAAAAATTCATAGATGATAAAAGACTTAAAAATTCTTATACAGCAAACAACAGAAAATATATAAAATAAAATCCGGTAAATGCAAGGAAAACTAAAAATTAAAATTATAGATTTCAATAATCTTTAAAGTTTCAGAGGTACAAAGGACACAGAACTAAAATGCAATTAAGAGAATCAACTTAATAGGAATACATATGATCATAGGTATCTCATATATTTCTGTATATCAGTGGAAAATGTATAAAATAGTTCATGTATGGAAACTCATAAATTCATAAAATAGGTCTTTGCAAATTCTATAAAGTTGAACATTTTAGGTTCCATTTTTTAGTCATTATTCAAAACAGTAGAACTAAATAATTTGATGAGAAAAAGTTCTAACTACTTTTGGATTCAGAAACATAGTCCTAGAATACACTTGGAACTTCAAGAAAATCCAATGGGAAATTAAAAAGAACATATAGAGAGCAATCAATGTGAATACACTTTATATCAAGGGGCGCCTGGGTGTCTCAGTTGGTTAAGTGTCCGACTCTTGGTTTCAGCTCAGGTCATGATCTCAGGGTCATGAGTTCAAGCCCTGCATAGGGCTCTATGCTCAGCATGGAGTCTGCTTGATAGTCTCTCTCTAAGCCCCTCTCCCCACTCATTCATTCCCCCCCTCTAAAATAAAGTCTTAAAAAACCAACCACTTTATAGAAGTACCTGGGGAGGCTTAGTTGGTTAAGCATCTGCGTTTGGCTCAGGTCATGATCCAGGTCCTGGGATTGAGGCCTGAGCTGGGCACCCTACTCAGCAGGGAGTCTGCCTCTACCTCTGTCTCTCCCCCTCCACTCCTGCTCAGTCTCTCATTTTCTCTCTCTCACAAATAAATAAAATCTAAAAAAAAAAAACCTTTATATCAAAATCTATGGGATGACTCTTATGCACTAAGAAATATGGAGTCTTAAATATTACATTATTAAAAAAAAATGAAGGCCCAAATTGAAAAGTCATCCTAATATAAAATAGATGAATTTAATGAAGGGGAAATAAAAGTTAATAAAAAGAGTAGTCAATATACATACATTTAGAAGTCATATTTTTATAAGTCTAATAAAATTTATTAAAAGGGTAGGGGTGCCTGGGTGGCTCAGTTGGTTAAGTGTCTGCCTTCAGCTCAGGTCATGATCCCAGGATACTGGGTTTGAGCCCCACATCAAGTTGGGCTCCTGGCTGAGCAGGGAGCCTGCTTCTCTCTCTGCCTTTGCTGCTCCCCTTGCTTGTGCTCTCTTGTTCTCTCTCTCTCAAATGAATAAATAAAATCTTTAAAAAAATATTCAAAGGGTAGAAATATTCAAAGGGTAGAAAATATTCAAAGGGTAGAAAAGTAAAGTTTTATATGAATGGGAATTAAAAAAGGAAAATTAAGAAAATACAGGCAAAACAGATATATTGCAGGGTTAGTTACAGACCAGAAAAATAAAGTAAATTTCACAGGAAAGTCAAATGAATTTTTTAAATTTCCCAGTGCATATAAAAGTTATGTTTACACTACACTGTAGTCTATTACCTATACAATAGCATTATGTTTAAAAATGTGCATACCTTAATTCTTAAAACACTTTACTGCCAAAAAATTCTAACCATAATCTGAGCTTTCAGCAAGTCATAATCTTTTTGCTGGTGGAGGGTTGTGCCTCAAAGTAGATGGCTGCTAACTGCCTACATTGGTTGGCTGCTGAGGGCTGGGGTGGCTGTGGCAAATTCTTAAAATAAGACAATGATGAGGCTTTCCATATTGATTGACTCTTCCTTTCGTGAACACTTTCTCTGTAGCATTTGATTTTATTTGATAACATTTTAATATTGGAGGCAATCCTCTCAAAACCTGCTTTTTAAAATTAAATTTGTCATATTATAAATCCTTTGTTGCCATTTCAACAATCTTCATGGCATCTTCATGAGGAGTAGACTCTGTCTCAAGAAACTACTTTCTTTACTCATTCATAAGAAGGAACTCTGCATGTGTTCAAGCTTTATCACAAGATTGTAGCAATTTAGTCTCAGCTTTAGGTTTTCCTTCTAATTTTAGTTCTCCTACTATTACTACCACATCTGCAGTTATTTTCTCCTCTGAAGTCTCAAATCCCTCAAAGTTATCCATGAGGATTGGAATCAAATTCTCCAAACCCCTCTTAAGGTTGATACTTTCACCTCTTGCCATGAATCACAGATATTAATGGTGTTCAAAATGGTGAATCCTGTCAACCAGGAAATTAAAAATTAAAAAAAAAAGGAAACAAATGAAAATGAAAACATAACTGTTCAAAATCTTTGGGATGCCACAAAGGCAGTCCTAAGAAGGAAGTACAAAGCAATACAAGCCTTTCTCAAAAAATGAGAAAAGTCTCAAATACACAAGCTAGACTTACACCAAAGGAGCTGGAGAAAGAACAGCAAATAAAGCCTAAACCAAGCAGGAGAAGAGAAATAATAAGATTAGAGCAGAAATCAATGAACTAGAGACCAGAAGAACAGTAGAACAAACCTATGACACTGGAAGCTTGTTCTTTGAAAGAATTGATAAGATCAAAAACCCAAGCCAGACTTATCAAAAAGAAAAGAAAAAGAACCCAAATTAATAAAATCATAAATGAAAGAGGAGAGATTATGACGAATACCAAGAAAATATGAACAATTTTAAGAACATATTATGAGCAGCTATATGCCAACAAATTAGGCAATTTGGAAGAAATACATGCATTCCTGGAAACTTATAAACTACCAAAACTGAAACAGGAATAAATAGAAAACCTGAACAGACCAATAACCAGCAAGGAAATTGAAGTAGTGATCAAAAATCTCCCAACAAACAAGAGCCCAGGGCCAGACAGCTTCCCAGGGGAATTCTACCAAACATTTAAAGAAGAACTAATAATTATTCTTCTGAAGCTGTTTCAAAAAAATAGAAATGGAAGGAAAACTTCCAAATTATTTCTGGGAGTCCAGCATTACCTTGATCCCAACACCAGACAAAGACCCCACCAAAAGGGAGAATTACCAATATCCCTGATGAATATGGATACAAAAATTCTCACCAAAATACTAGCCAATAGGATTGAACAGTACATTAAAAGGATTATTCACCATGACCTAGTGGAATTTAGTCCTGGGCTCCAAGGGTGGTTCAACATTCACAAATCAATCAATGTGATACATCACATTAATAAAAGAAAGGACAAGAACCAAATGATCCTCTTAATTGATGCAGAAAAAGTATTTCACAAAATACAGCATCCTTTCTTGATTGAAACTTTCCACAGTGTAGGGATAGAAGGAACATACCTCAATATCATAAAAGCCATCTATGAAAAACCCACAGCGAATATCATTCTCAATGGGGAAAAACTGAGAGCTTTTCTCCTAAGGTCAGGAATACAACAGGGAAGCCCACTCTCACCATTGTTATTCAACATAGTACTAGAAATACTAGCCTCAGCAATCAGACAACAAAAAGAAATGAAAGGCATTCAAATTAGCAAAGAAAATGCCAAATGCTCACTCTTTGCAGATGACATGATACTTTATCTGGAAAACCCAAGACTCCACCCCAAAGTTGCTAGAACTCACACAGGAATTCAGCAACATGGCAGGATATAAAAATCAATGCACAGAAGTCAGTTGCATTTCTATACACTAACAATGAGACAGAAGAAAGAGAAATTAAGGAATTGATCCCATTTACAATTGTACCAAAAACCATAAGATACCTAGGAATAAACCTAGCCAAAGACGTAAAGGATCTGTACTCTAAAAACTACAGAACACTTATGAAAGAAATTGAGGAAGACACAAAGATGGAGAAAATGTTCCATGCTCATGGATTGGAAGAATAAATAATGTTAAAATGTCTATCCTACCCAGAGCAATCTACACATTCAATGCAATCCCTATCAAAATATCATTGAAATTTTTCATAGAACTGGAACAAATAATACTAACATTTTTATGGAACTAGAAAAGACCCTGAATAGCCAGAGGAATGTTGAAAAGGAAAACCAAAACTGGTGGCATCACAATGCCAGACTTCAAGCTCTATTACAAAGCTGTAATCATCAAGACAGTATGGTACTGGCACAAAAACAGATACATAGATCAATGGAACAGAATAGAGAACCCAGAAATGGACTCTCAACTCCGTGGTTAACTAATCTTTGACAAAGCAGGAAAGAATATTGAATGGAAAATGACAGTCTCTTCATTAAAAGGTGCTGGGATAATTGGACAGCCACATGCAGAAGAATGAAACTGGACCATTTTCTTACACCATACACAAAGATAAACTCAAAATGGATGAAAGACCTCAATGTGAGACAGGAATCCATTAAAATCCTAGAGGAGAAAACAGGCAGCAACTTCTTTGAGGTCAGCCGTAGCAACTTCTTGCTAGACATGTCTCCAAAGGCAAGGGAAACAAAGGCAACAATGAACTATTGGGACTTCATCAAGATAAAAAACTTCTGTACAGCAAAGGAAACAGGCAACAAAACTAAAAGGCAACCTATAAAACAGGAGAAGATATTCACAAATGACATAGCAGATAAATGGCTAGTATCCAAGATATCAACTCAACACCCAAAAAACAAAAAACCCAGTCAAGAAATAGGCAGAAGACATGAGCAGACATTTCTTCAAAGAAGACATACAAATAGCCAACAGACTTGAAAAGATGTTCCACGTTACTTGGCATCAGGGAAATACAAATCAAAACTACAATGAGATACCACCTCACAGCAGTCAGAATTGCTAACCTTAACAAGTCAGGAAACAACAGATGTTGGTGAGGATGTGAGAAAATGGAACCCTCTTACACTGTTGTGTGGGAATGCAAGCCGGTGCAGCCACTTTGGAAAAAAATATGGAGGTACCTTAAAAAGTTAAAAATAGAACTATCCTACAACCCAGCAGTTGCACTACTAGGTACTTACCCATTGGATACAAAAATAGTGATTTGAAGGGGCACATGCACCCCAACATTTATAGCAGCAATGTCCATAATAACCAAACTGAGGAAAGAGCCAACGTGTCCATCGACAGATGAATGAATAAAGAAGAGTGGTATACACACACACACACACACACACACACACACACACACAGTATAATATTACTCAGCCATCAGAAAGGGTGAATACTCACCATTTACATCAATGTGGATGGAATTGTAGGATATTACGCTGAGCGAAATCAATCAGAGAAAGATAATTATATGGTTTCACGCATATGTGGAATATAAGAAACAGCACAGAGGATCATAAGGGAAGGGAGGGAAAACTGATGGGAAGTCATCAGAGAGGGAGAAAAACCATGAGAGACTCTTAACTATAGGAAACAAACTGAGGGTTACTGGACAGGAGGTGGGTGTGGGGATGGGGTAATTGGGTTATGGGCATTAAGGGGGGTACTCATGATGTGATGAGCACTGGGTGTTATATGCAACTGATAAATTTTTGAACACTGCATCTGAAAGTAATGGCATACTATATATTGGCCAATTGAATTAAATTTAAAAAATAAGAAAATAAAATGGTGAATCCTCTCTAGAAGTTTTTCAATTGACGTTGCCCAGACCCAGCAGATAAATCACTACCTATTGCATTTGTAGCCTCATAAAATATGATTCTTAAATATTGGAATGAGCCATGGGTTTCAGGATGGATGTTATATTAGCAGCAGGCTTGAAAACATTAATCCCATTGTCCATCTCCATCAGAGCTCTTGGGTGAGCAGGTGCACAGTGTCAATGAGCACGCATATTTTGAAAGCAATCTTTTTTCCTGAGCAGTAGCTCTCAACAATGGGCTTAAAAATTTCAGTAAAGCATGATGTAAAAGCAGATGTGCTGTCATCCAGGTTTTGTTGTTCCATTTATAGAGGCAGAGTAGATTTAGCATAATTCTTAAGAGCCCCGGGATTTTTCAGAATAGTAAAAATGCATTGGCTTCAATTCAGTCACTAGGTGTGTTGGCTCCTAAAAAAAGAGGTGGCCTGTCCTTTGAAGATTTGAGGACAGGCATTGACTTCTTTCTAGGTGTGAAAGTCCTAGATGGCATCTTCCAATAAAAGGATGTGTTGTTCACATGGAAAATCTATTGCTTTGTGTAGCCACCTTCATTAATTATCTTAGCTAGATCTTCTGGATAACTTTCTGCAATTTCTATATCAGCACTTACTACTTCACCTTGTACTTAATTGCTATGGAGATGGCTCCTTCCCCTAAATCTCACGGATCAACCTCTGCTAGCTTCAAACTTCTTATCTACAGCTTCCTCGCCTCTCTCAGTTTTTATGGAATTGAAAGGAGTTAGGGCCTCCCTCTGGATTAGGATTTGATTTAAGGTAATGTTGTGGCTGGTTTGATCTTCTATCCAGACCACTCAAGCTTCTCCATTTCAGCAATAAGACTCTTGCTTTCTTACCATTTGTGTCACTGGACTAGCATTTTTAATTTCCTTCAAGTACCTTTGCTTTGCATTTAAAACTTGGTGAACTGTTTGGTACAAGAGGCCTAGTTTTTAGATAGTCTCAGTTTTTGACATACATTTCTTACTAAATTTAATCTAGCTTTCAACTTAAAATGAGATGTGTCATTCTTCCCTTTACTTGAATACTTAGAGACCATTGTAGGGTTATTCTGTGGCCTAATTTCAATATCTTTGTGTCTTAGGAAATAGGCCTGAGGTGAGGGAGAGGTGGGGGCATGGGCATTAATGGAGCCGTCAGAACCTATACAACATTTAAGCCATTTTATAGGGTCATGATTCATGGTGCCCCAAAACAGGTACAATATTAGTAACATCAAAGATCACTGATCACAGATAACCATCACAAGTATAGTTACAATGAGAATTTTGAAATATTGATAGAATTATCAAAATGTAACACAGAACACAAAGTGAGAAAATGCTATTGGAGAAAAATGGTGCCGATTGACTTGTTTAATGCAGGATTGCCACCACCTTCAATTTGCGGAGAAAAGATGGAATATCTGCAAAGCACAAAGAAGTGAAATGCAATAAAATGAAGCATTCCTGTATGTAAAAGAAATTGAAGGCATTAAATATGATCTCATATTAAACTTTATAGGACACATTTGGAAAAACTCAAGGAAAGGGGATGATTTCTAACAAATACAAATTACCAAAATTAATCCAAGAGATAGTTTAAAAATGAATTGCAATAGAAGAGAATATGTATTTAAAAGCTACAGTATTGAAAAAAGGGAAATAGACTAAGTTTCAGCTAACCATCAGATAACTTGGTTCCAATTTTATTTAAATTTTCCAAAGTGTAAAGAGAGGCAAAGAATTCTCCAGTTTATTTTACAAAACCAGCTTGATTTACATTTCCAACCTCAGAAGGAAATAAGAGAGGGAGAAAGAGAGAGAGAGAAATTACTTATGAATGCAAAAACAAATATCTTAAATAAAATAGTAACAAACAGAAGTAATGCATACAAATATAAAGTATAATTACTAAGAAGAGCTTATTCCATTAATCAAAGCATAGTTCAGCATAAGAAATTTATCACATATTTTTCTTCACATATTCAAAAATGTGGAAAAAAGTTAAAAATTCCACTGGCATATTCCAATAAAGCATTTGGTAATATGAAAATTTATTCTCAATGAACAGTATGGGCACAATGGAAATAGAAGAAAAAAAGAAATAAAACTATATGCCAACATAATTGCGCAAACATTATCCTATAGGATAAAATTCTAAGCTTACTTAAAATAAGGAAGTCAATAGGAGTCCAACTCTTACCATATTATACAACATTTTCTTGAGATTCAAGCAAATACGGGAACGTGAAATATTTTAATAATATAAATTTTAGAAAAAAATTAAGTATGTTTCCTTTTGATGGTATAATTTATACCCACAGCCCCCATCTTCCCTTCCAAACTCTTAAAATAAATTAGATAACTTGATAAAGTGACTTGATATTAAAGCAATGATTAAAAATTTGGTTGTCTTTCTTATTGAAGTATAATTGACATACAATACCCGGTTAGTTTCAGGTATACAATAATTCAATAGTTTTATATAACATGAAATGATCCACAATAAGACTAGTTATCTGTCACCATACAAAGTTATTACAATATTATTGACTATATTCCCTGCATTGTGTATTACATCCCATGACTTATTTATTTTTTAATGGAAGTATGTACCTCCTAATCCCTTTCACTTATTTTTTCTGTCCCCTAATCCTTCCCACCCTCTAGTAGCCTCTAGAAATAGTTTGTTTTCTATATCTATGAATCTGTTTCTATTTTGTTTTGTTTGTTCATTTGTTTTTTAGATAGCACATATAGGTGAAATCATATGGTATTGGTCTTTGTTTTTGACATATTTCACCTAGTATAATACACTCTAGGTCCATTTTGTTGATCCAAATGGCAAGATTTTATTTTTTTTTGGCAGAATAATATTTCATTATATATATATACTTCATTTTCTTTACCCATTCATCTATTGATGGATGCTTAGATTGTTTCCATATCTTGGCTATTGTAAATAATGCTGTGATGAACATAGGTGTCTATGTATCTCTGAATTGATGCTTTATTTTCTTCATATAAATACCCAGAAGTGGAATTGTTAGACTGTATGACTACTTATTTTTTCACTTTTTTTTGAGAGACCTCCATAGCGTTTTCCATAGCGACTTCATCAATTTACATGACCACCAAAAGTACACAAATGTCCCCTTTTCTCCACATCCTTTCCAACACTTACTAACTTACTTACTTACTTACTTACTTATTTATTTATTTATTTATTTATTTATTTATTTATTTATTTATTATAATAGCCAACTGATAAGTATGAGGTGATATTTTATTATGGTTTTGATTTGCATTTCCATGATTAGTCACGTGAAGAATCTTTTCATGGTCCCTCTGGACATCTGTATGCTTTCTTTGGAAAAATGTCTGTTCTAGTCCTCTGCCCATTTTTAAATTGGGTGGTTTGGTTTTTGATATAAAGTTATATAAGTTCTTTATATATTTTAGATAGTAATATCTTATTGACTGTATCACTTGAAAATACCTTCTAGTTAGTAGGTGCCTTTTCAGTATGTTGATGGTTTCCTTTGTTGTGCAAAAACTTTTTGTTTGATATAATCCAATTTGTTTTGTTTTGGTTTTGTTTT
This sequence comes from Ursus maritimus, assembly GCF_017311325.1. Classification (NCBI taxonomy): domain Eukaryota; kingdom Metazoa; phylum Chordata; class Mammalia; order Carnivora; family Ursidae; genus Ursus; species Ursus maritimus. The sequence continues at coordinate 58,308,668 of NW_024426996.1, forward strand.
GGTTTTAGGTATTGTTGCCTTTGCCTGAGGAGGCTTTGCTAAGGTTAATGTCAAAGAGCTTACTATTTATGTTTCCTTCTAGGAATTTTGTACTTTTTAGTCTTACATGCAAATCTTTAATCCATTTTAAATTAATTTTGTATGTGATGTGAAATGGTTCAATTTCATTCTTTTACATACAGTTGCCCAGTTTTCCTAACACAATTTTTTTAAAGATGTATTTATTTATCTGAGAGAGAGAGAGTGAGCGAGCATGTGGGGGGAGTGGCAGGGGGAGAGAATCTCAAGCAGACTTCCCGCTGAGCAAAGAGCCAGATTTGGGGCTCAATCTCACAACCCATGAGATCATGACCTGAGCTGAAACCAAGAGTCAGATACTTAACAGACTGAGCCACCCAGGTGGCCTATCCCAACACCATTTATTAAGAAGACTATATTTTTCCCACTGTATATTCTTGCCACATTTGTCCTACATTAATGGACCATATATGTGTGGGTTTGTTTCTGGGCAGTCTAGTCTATTTATCTTTGTGGGGTTTTTCCATGCCAGCACTGTACTCTTTTGGTTACTACAGCTCTGTAATATAATCAGAAATCAAGGAACATATCTCCAGCTTAGAAAACAAGCTTGTTTTGGCTATTTGGTCTTTTTCTGATTACATACAAATTTTAGGATCATTCTAGTTCTGTGGAAAATGCCATTGGGATTTGATGGGGATGACATTGAATCTGTATATTGCTTTGGGTAATATGGTTTTAACAATATTATTTATTCTAATCCATAAGCATGAAATATCTTTCAATTTGTGTCAATTTCTTTCATCAGTGTCATAGTTTTCAGAGTATGGGTATTTCACCTACTTGGTTAAATTTATTCCTAGATATTTTACTGTATTGATGCAATTATAAATTGAACTGTTTTCTTAATTTCTTTTTCTGATAGCCTATATTAGTGTATAGAAACCCAACCAATTTCTATATATTGATTTCATATCCTGTGACCTTTCTAAATTCAGGTATTAGTTCTAATAGATTTTGATGGAATGTTTAGGATTTTCTATATTTTATCATGTCAACTGAAAATAGTGACCATTTTTTTTTTTCTTTCTGATTTGGAACACTTTTATTTCTTTTTCTTGCCTAATTTTCTGTGGCTAAGGTTTCTAATACCATGTTGAATAGAAGTGGTGAGAGTGAGCATCCTCTTCTTGTTCCTCATCTTAGAAAAAAAGTGTTCAGATTTTCACCATTGAATATGTTAGCTATGGTTGTGTGACCTTTATTATATTGAGGTAGGTTTCCTCTATATCAATTTTGTTGAGTTTTCATCTAAATGTTGAATTTTATCAAACACCTTTTCTGCATCCATTGAGATGATTATATGATTTGAATCTTTCATTTTGGTAATGTGGTGTATCACTTTGATTGATTTGTGGATGGTGAAACATCCATGCATCACTGGAATAAATCCCACTTGATCATGGCATATTATCCTTTTAATGTATTGTTGAATGCAATTTGCTAATTTTTGTTAAGGATTTTACATTTATATTCATCAGGGTAACTGACCTTCAGTTTTCTTTATTGTGCTGTCTTTGTCTAGTTTAGGTCTCAGGTAATGCTGATCTTACAACTTAGTTTGGAAATAATCTGCCCTCTTCGATTTTTTGGAATAATTTGAGAAGGATAGGTAGTAACTCTTTTAAATGTTTGGTAGAATTCACCTGTGAAGCCATCTGGTCATGAGTTTCTCTTATTGGAGGATTTTTTTAAATTAATAATTGGAATTTATTATTTGTAAGCAGTCTATTCAGATTTTCTAATTTTTGTGGGTATGTGTGATTAAGTCTTGGAAGGTTGTGCATTTCAAGAAACGTATCCATTACTTCAAGGTTTTTCTATTTGTTGGGGTGTAATTATTTGTAGTAATCTCTTATGATCATTTGCATTGCTATGATATCCGTTGTATCTTCTTTTTTATTTCTGATTTTGAGTTCTCTGTTTTTCTTGGTGAATCTGGCTAGAGGTTTATCATTTTTTTTAGCCTCTATTTTACTTATTTCCAATGATTTGGGATTTTGTTTCTCCTCCTCCTCCTCCTTCCTCTTTCCTCCTCCTCTTCTTTTTCAAGATCCTTTAGGTGTAAAGTTAGGTTGTTTATTTGAGATTTTTCTTGTTTGTTTCTTTGCTTGTTTGTTTTTTGGAGGTGGGCCTGTTACACTATGAACTTCCATTTTAGAACAGCTTTTGCTGCACGTAAAAGATTTTGGAGCATTGTGTTTTCATTTTCATTTATCTCAAGGTATTCACTGATTCCTCTTCATTTTTCATTGACTCATTTGCTATTTAGTTTTCACTTGTTTTTTTTCCAGTTTTCTTCTCATAATTAATTTCTAGTTTCATACCACTATGCTCAGAAAATATTCTTCATATTATTTGTTTTCTTGAATATTGACACATGTTTTGTGGTCTAACATGTAATCTATCCTGGAGAATATTCAAAGTTCACTTGAGAAGAATACATATCCTGCTGGTTTTGGATGGAATTTTTTGTATGTATCTATTAAGGCCTTTTGGTCTAATGTATTGTTTAAGGACAATATCTCCTTATTGATTTTCTCTCTGGATGTTCTATCCATTGATGTAAGTGGAGTATTAAATTCTCTTACTATTATTGTGTTTCTATCAACTTTCCCCTATATGTCTGTTAATATTTGCTTTAAATGTTTAGGTGTTCCTATGTCGGGAACATAAAGATGTATAAATGTTATATCTTTTTTTTTTGATTGACCTTTTATCATTATGCAGTATTCCCCTTTTTTGTCTTTTCTTTTTTGTCAGAGTCTTTGTTTTAAAGTTTTTTTTTTTTTTTGTCAGCATTGTTACCTCATCCTTTGGCTTACAATCCTCTACTTTCAGTCTGTGTGTCTTTAAATTTGAAGTTGTAGTTGTAATATAGATGTGCCTTTCTTTTTCTTCTTCTCCTTTTCCTTCCCTCCTCCCTCCTCCTCCTCCTCCTCCTTCTTCTTCTTCTGTCCATTCTGCTACTTTATGTCTTTTTATGGGAGCATATAGTACATTTACATTTAAAGTAATTATTGATAGGTATGTACTTACTGCAATCTTGTTAATTGCTTTCTGGTTATTTCTTTCTTCCTCTCTTTCATCTTCCCTTATGGTTTGATGGTTTTCTTTGTGTTATATTTAGGTTCCTTTCTCTTTAGTGTTTCTCTATTGTAGTTTTTTGTTTGTTGTTATCATCAGGATCATATATATCAACCTATAAATGTAGCAGTCTATTTTTAGTTGATGGTCACAAGTTCGAACACAACTAAAAGCACATTTAAAAGCACATTTGTACTCCCATTTTAGGTTTTTGATGTCCTATTTTAAATCTATTTTGTGTATCCCTTAAGTATTCATTGTTATTATAGTTGATTTTTACTTTTTTTGTCTATTAACCCTTAAACTAGGTGTTTGAGTCACTGACCCACTCTCTTTACTGTATATTCGTCTTTACCAGTGCCACTTTTTCTTTGGTATCTTTTCTTATTTCTAGTTATGGACTTTTCTGCTTAAAAAATACCCTGCAATCTTTCTTGTAAACGTTCTTTAGTGGTGATAAACTCCTTTAGTTTTTGCATATATGGGGCAATCTTAATTTGTCTTTCAATACTGAATGATAATCTTGACAGAACAAGTATTCTTGGTTGTAAGTTTTTCCCATTCAGCACTTTGAATATGTTTTGCCATCCCTTCTGGCCTGCAAAGTTTGTGCTGAAAAATCAGCTGAAAGTCTTATGGGGTTTCCCTTATTTATGACTATTTGTTTTTATCTTGTTGCCTTTAAGAGTCTCTCTTTAATTTTTTCCATTTTAATTATAATATGTCTTGGTGTGGACCTCCTTGGGTTCATCTTTTTTGGAACTCTCTGTGCTTTCTGGATCTAGATATCTCTTTTTTTACCAAGGTTAGGGAATTTTTCAGCCATTATTTCTTCAAATAAGTTTTACGCCTTTTCTCTCTCTCTTCTTCTGGGACCCCTATAATGTCAATGTTAGTATGCTCAATGTTGTCTCAGAGGTCCAATAACCTACCTTTACTTTATGATTCCCTTTTCTTTTTTCTGTTTCTATTGGGTGATTTCCTCTACCCCATCCACAGATTGTTGATTTGTCCTTCAGCATTATCTAATCTGCTGTTGATTCATTTTAGTGTATTTTTAAAATTTCAATTATTGTGTTCTTCAGCTTGAATTTTTTTCTGATATTTCTGTTTGTTGAAGCCTCATTGTATTTATTCATTCTTCTACCAAATTTGGTGAGCATCTTTATGACCATGACTTTTAACTCTTTATCAGGTAAATTATTTATCTTAATTTTATTAGGTCCCCCCCGGGGGTTGTATATTGTTCTTTCATTTGGAACATATTTCTGTTTCTCAATTTGTTTGGCTTTCTGTGTTTGTTTTTATGAATTAGGCAAAACTACTATTCTCAGTCTTGAAGGCTAGCCCTGGGTAGGAGCATCTCCTGTGTAGATTTCATGAACCTGATGGCTTTGAGGCTGGAGGGGTCCTGGAGTGTACTGCTTCATGGCTACTTTGTCAAGGCAGCTGGATCTGAAGTAGACACAGGCCATGGGGTTCTGGGACATGCCACACTGGAGCAACCCTGGTCAGGTTGCTGGAGCTGGTGTGGTTGCCAGTCTGGTAGGACTGCTGGAGCTGGAATAAGAACTGACCAAGTGGTACCAGGGAGCTCTGTGCTGGGACCATCCTACTGGGATTGTTGCAGGCTGGGTGGGGATTCTTGGGATATACTGTTTCAGAGATACCTTGGCAGGACAGCTGGTATTGCATCAGGAACTGGAAGGAGTTACACCACACTGGGACTGCCCTGGTGGGATAGCTAGAGCTGGAGGGAGCATGAGCCAGTGGGTCCCAGGGCATGTCATGTCATGTTCAGGTTCAGTGGTTCTTGGAGTTCACTGTGCTAGAGCCAACTCAGGTGAAACCTGGGCTAGGGGCCTAGGTCCCATCGAGGTGGCCCTAGCAGGCTGGATAGAGTGCCTGGACCATACTCCCATACACACTATCTAGTTGGAGGGGATACCTCAAAAATTGTGCCCACTAGCATCTCCAAATCCAGAGAGAGTGCCAGCAGTTTCTCTCATTTCTCAGACACTCTGGGATAAATATTTTTTTCTCTACTTATAGACTAGTTCCTCTTTAAATAGTTGTTTTTTGAGGGGTGGGCAAGTTTGTGCTTGGGCCTCTCAGCTTCATCCCTCTCTCCTATAATTTGCTTCACTGGGAGCAGTGTTCCTATCACAGTGAATCTACATCTCCTACCCTTCTCTACATGGTCCCTCTATCATTTGTTATGCTGAAGCTTTCAAATAGCACTTAGCTCTTTGTCAGTAGATATTGTTCTTACATTTGGTTGCATCTGTGAAAGGAGATAAGTTTAAGTCATCCTATACTACCACCTTGGACTGCTTTCCCAACAGTAGGTTGTCTTGAATTTAGCAGTAAGATCCAGAAAAAGAAATAGAAAAATTAATCTATTTCAAATAACAACAAATTCAAAAAAAAAATCAAACTGAAATACTTAGCCATAAATTTAACAAGAAAGAGAACATATATGAAAAATGAAAAATGTAAGGGCACATTACTGAGACAAAACAGGATCTGCACAAAAGAAATATCCCATTTTCTTGGATAGAAAATAATAATGTCATAAAATATAAATTATCTTCAATATATACATTTAATACAATTAATCTAATCTCTAATGCTTTCTAAATCTACCTATTGAAAACTTTAGACATTCTTCATAAATTAGGAATGTAAACTAGAAAGTGTCATGATTACACCCTAAAATAGAAAATTGCATTTCTTTTCTATTTATTGAGTACCTACAAAGTTACACAAACATTCACATTTCTTGAACTTCTGCTGAGACCTTGAAATTTTTGGTGATTTGGGGAGAGATTATTAATGTACTACAACAGACGTTATTTGCTTTAGCATAAGAAGGGAAGGAAAATGACTTGAATTTTCACATTACTGAAAATATTGTTACTTACCATTCAGTCTCTTTTATAAACTAATAAAACATAGATGTGATTTTCTAAGCTGTTTTATAAAAGAAATACATGAAATTTTAATCTAATATTTTAATTTTTATACTTAAAGCAATGATTTAAATGAGGAAGCCAAAGCCATAATATGAGGTAAAAGAATCTGCAGTAGATTCCTGCAAGCCATCTGTCTGTATTTAGAAAAGCATAATTCCTAAATCTTGCATATGGTTCAATTAATGCGTTGGTAATTTTTGGCAGAAATACAGATAGCTTATTTAATAAGAGGCAACATTTGACCCCCAAAATGTCTCAAACTACTTAAATGACAAATTAATTTGTAAAGATAGAGTATTTAATAATTAGAATTGTTAGAATTACACAATTTACAATTAAAATTCATGATTAAATTATACATTTCACAATTAGAATTAAAAGTTCCTGAGGCAGGTAGCACACCTTATACATTTTAGTATATGCTATATTTCTAATCACATGTCATAAATTTTGTCAGAATGTTTATTGATTGATATACATCTATCTCACATACACACCTTCTACAAAAATTTCATTCAATTGAGTTTTATACCTGTTCCCTGAAAGAAAAAGTAATTATTGTTATCTGAATAGCTATAAGCTCTTCCATATTTTCTTGCCCCTGTGCATTCAAGAGAGGTGAAATGGCTATTTTTGGCCAATGTGTTTTTAGCAGAAGGTATTCATCACTGAAGTATGCAGCAGAAGTATAGGATAACAAGTGTGCTATACCCTTTTCTTCACTTAGTGCAAAAAAAAAAAAAAAAAAGAGACCACAGGGTCATATAAAATTATCAGGTGGGAGAGGCTCCATCAGCCTGTCTGTGAATGACCATGTGCGCAGGGAGACTTCCTTTCACCTTTATTAACATTAGCTATATGCCATGAACTACAAATATGTTTTTTGTGTTAAATGACTAAAATTCTGTGGTTATTTTGCAACTGCATTTTAACATAGGTTTCTTAACAAATACTCTTCAAGTCTTCATGTTCAGACAAAATAGAACAAATGATCTTGCCATAAAAATAATGTTGATATAAACACATTTGTTCTCTTTGTTCCACTGACACTTTATGGTACATTCTTTTATTTCTGGCATCAAATAATTACAGCTTGTTTTATAGTTTTCTTTTGTTAGGAATGTGCTATCTTCTTGAAAGGAATTTCATTTATTCATCAAGTATTTATTGAGTAATTAGTTGAAGTTTTTATGGGAATGACACGAGCTGAATTAAAAACACTATTTGCCCTTAAGGAGTTGACTATATAGTAGCACACACACACAAAAATGCATATGGAAGCTATGACACAAGTTTGAATTTGATTAACTCCATAACAGAGCCTCAGGTAAAGAGTTCAATCACTGGCGTCATTTTACAAGTGTCATACAGCTACAAAGTTAATAAGGATACCCATTATATATAAATTTCAAGCATTTTTTTTTACCATAGTCCACTAAGACCCATATATTACCTTCCCTGCTTCTTCTAGACAGTTCCATTTAATTATTCACCTGTCAGAGATCCAATGATGGAGGAAGATGGAAGAGGTATTTCTTATGACAGAACCAGTCTTCAGCAAGTGCATACAGAAGACTTGCACATAGAATAGATACTTTTATTTGAATGACTTTCCTTGGGGTAAAAACTATGGACCTGGGTAATGTTCAAACGTAAGTGCCTTAGGTCATCGAAGACAATGAAGGGTTGCTTTTTCTCCCCAAACATCCAACAAATTTTAATAGAACTATCAAAAGAAAATATAAAGAATTCTAAACAAAGAGAGTGAATAGATTTACAGACTTACATGATCTCTCCTTGTCTCTCTCCCTTTCTCTTTCTAATTTTGTAGATATGCAGCCTATATTTCAGAGAATAGACACTCATATTTTGCTTAAACATGGTAGAAAATTGCTGTGATTTCATTTACATGGTGAAGTCAAATGTTACCCCAGATTTAATGTCATTATTTCTGGGAGACTCCCATAGCTTATTATTCCTCAGAAACTGATAAAAAAATTAACTTTCTCCCCAAACTAAATATCATAGTTCTGAAAGGGATATGCAATTGACCAGTGGTAAGAGTGGTCATTCAAAGTTATGCTCTGTAGAATGACCTGGAAATTGGAGTCAAATGAAAATCCATATTGGAACAGTCTAGCCTCTACTACTAAGGGAGATAACCAAATGTAAGGCAGGGAGATGGAAGAAAAGAGGCTTAGAAAACCAGTTATCAAATTCATAGGGCCTGAGATATTATGCTTCACAGATTTTAAACAGAATCAATACAGAAATAATTCTCACTAAACAAAGTAAGTATGTTTCCAAAGGGTGTTTGATATGTCATAACTGAATTTGAGAGATGCTCATCTCATTCCACTCTCTTATTTCTATACTCTTGTTAACAAATAGTTGACTCCATTAAACACTGTGTAAGAAACAGAGAAGACACAAGACATGACCTGTCTGTCCACTGGAAAAGGGGAAGCACACAAGGCAAAAACAAGTGAAGCTACATTCTAAGGCCAGTTGTCTAAGAAAAAAGACTAATATTGCAATGAACATAGCTTTTTATGATCTAAATGATTATAGGAGCTCAAAGATTAGGTAGAAATGATTGAAGTAGAGATTATAGAAATATGAAACAGATGAAAAGGAGCTAGCAGGAAAAAAATGAACAACAACAACAAAAAAAAAGACAAAGGAAGGGATTAAGATGGTGGAGTAGGAAGATCCTGAGCTCAGCTCCCATGAACACAACAGAATCTACAACTGCATATAAAGCAGCTATCTCTAAACAAACTGAGGACTAGCAGAATCGGTATTACCCGATGAAGGATATAAGGAAAAGCCACGTCAAGATAGGAGGATACACATGGTCTAGTTAGGATTCAAACCTCATGGCAATGATTCACAAACAGGCAGAATATCACCACTGAAGAGGCTCTCCCTGAGGAACATGTGGTGTGAGTCCCATATTGGTCATCCTGGTCCTGGGGACTTACACTGGAAAGATGAGCCCCCACAACATTTAGCTTTGAAAACCTGTGAAGCTTATGCCAGAAGAGTTAAAAGACAGGATGAACTGCATCTTTTCTCTTAAAAGGCACATGCATAAACTCACTCCAAGTTCCAGCACAAGGGCAGTGAAAAAGATCTGTTGACTAATTTTAGGGTATGTGAAGGAGGGACGGGATTCTTTTTTTTTATTATTATTATTATATTATGTTAGTCACCATACTGTACATCCCTGGTTTCTGATGTAAAGTTCAATGATTCATTAGTTGCGTATAACACCCAGTGTACCATGCAATACATGCAGGAGGGACAGGATTCTGTTGGAACATTCTACAGGGATGGAAATGCTGATAGGCACCATTTTATTTTAACTTATTTTCTACAGAATTGCACTGGCACTAGCAGACACCATTTCTGGCACACCCCATCTACTGCAGTAGAAACACTCACCGAGCTCTGATGTTCCCTTGTGAATTTCCCATTCCCAATCTACCTGGCCTGGCCTAGAGCCCATCCCACATACCCATATGCTCCAACGCACCCAGTGGGAAGCTTTGGCCAACACCAGTGCCCCCACTAAGGGTTGGATAAAATATTCTTGGCTCCAGGTTTTTTTTTTTTTTTCTTTCAGCACTTTAAATATATTATGCCAATCTCTTCTGGCTTGCAAAGTATCTGCTAAAAAAATCAGCTGATAGCCTTATGGGGTTTCTCTTATATGTAACTATTTTATTTTCTCCTGCTGCTTTTTAAGTTCTCTCTTAACACTACTGTTTGCCATTTTAATTACTATGTATATTGATATGGACCTTCTTGGGTTGATTTTGTTGGGGTCACTATGACTCCTGGATCTGGATTTCTATTTTCTTTCCTAGATTTTAGTTTTCAGCTATAATTACTTCAAATAAATTTTCTGCCCCTTTTTTTCTCTATTCTTCTTCTGGGATTTCTATAATGCAAATTTTATTATGCTTGATAATGTCACTGAGTTCCCTAAGTCTATTTTCATTTTGCATAATTTTTTCTCTCTCACCTGCTCAGCTTGATTACTTTCCATTACTCTATTGTCCAGGTCACCGTTTTGTTCTTCTGCTTCCTCCAGTCTGCTATTTATTCCATCTAATGTATTTTAAATTTCAGTTATTGAGTTCTTCATCACTGATTGGTTCCTTTTTTTATCTCTTTGTTAAGGGTTTCACTGATGTCTTCCACTCTTTTCTCAAGTGAATATCTTCATGATTATTACTTTAAAATTTCTATCAGGCATATTACTTATCTCCAGTTCACTTAGGTCTCTTTCTGCGAGTTTGTCCTGTTCTTTCATTTGGGACATATTCCTCTATCTCCTCATTTTCTCTAACTCTTTGTGTCTGTTTATGTGTATTGGGAAAGCCAACTATGTCTCCTGCTCTTGAAAGTAGTAGCCTTATAAATAAGAGGTCCTGTAGTGCCCTGAAGTGCAGTGACTCCTATTCACCAGAACCTGGCATTTCAGGGGCATTTTCTATGTGTGTTGTATGCACCCTGATGTTGAAGCTATGACACTTTTGCCTTTAGTCTACTCATCTCCAGTGGTTCTCTTTTCCTCTCATAAATAGTGTTCGGTCCCTGTATTATTATTGGGTCAGTCTGGGGGCCACCTTGGGCTTGAATTGTGTCAGACCAGGTGTTTTTGAGATGCACTAGCACCAAACTGCAGGGAATTTTTCCTGTGTGTCCTCTGAGATCCTTTCATTGGTGGGTGGGGCCTGCAGTCAGACTAGTGGTCTGCCCTCACCTTATAGCTGGTGTCACATTCTGATAGGTGTGTGTGGTTACCNTTCCCTACCTCTGGGACTGCAATCTCTTTGGAGTGGTGCTTGTACACTGCCAGGCTTGTGATACTACTTGGGATGTGTTTTGGCTGAGAGTGTATTGGAGGTAGGGGATCCACAGCATGGGCAGAGGCAGGACATGCAGTATTTGCCATTGTTGCTTGTCATCTGGGGGAGGGGATCTGCAGTACCAGGACAGACACAGACAGACCTGGCTGGAGGGGATGGGTGGCAGTGTTAGCAAGTTAGGTGGTGTCAGTGCGGCACTAATTCCACAGGTGGCTTTGTTTATGCTAGGGGGCAGGGGAGGGAAATGGTGCATCCCACTTCCTTTTTTCTTGCAGGAGTCCCCCAGTGACCTCTGTCCCTGAGAAGAGCAAAGAACTCTCCCTCCAGTTTGCTCCAGTCATTTTTCAAACTGGTGTTTATATACTACGTCTCTTCAGGCTATTTATTGTGTTGTCTCTTTAAGGTCAGGGACTCAGTTTCCTCTTATCCTCCTAACTCTCCCAGAGCCAAGCCCACTGATTTCTAAAATTCTAGGTTTTAACTCCTGCTAGTTGTAAGAACTCATGAAATTTGGCCCCTCTGGTTTTCAAAGCCAAATGTTATAGGGATTTATCTTCCTTGTGTGGTCACTCCAGTGTGGTAGTCCATTTCTCTCCTTTCTATATGCTTGTGGCTTCCTCCCTCTTGTGGAGAGCCCCATAAGTTCTTTTAGCTCACCACTGCATCTCTGCCCCTCTTAACCTTTTTGATGTGGCTTCTTTTTCTACATTTAGTTGTGGAGATTGTTCTGCCAGTCTGTAGGTCATTTTGTAGGTTATTGACATTGATGTGAGTGTTATCTTGTTGTATTTGTGGCTAAAGGTGAGCTTAGGGTCCTATTACTCTTCCATCTTCCCAGCAGTCCTTCAAGACAGAATCTTAAAAGCAGCAAAAACCTCGAATACTCACATACAAGAGAACTACCATAAGACTATCAGTTGATTTTCAGCAGAAACCTTACAGACCAGAAGAGAATAGTATGATATATTCAAAATCCTCAGGGTAAAACAAAAAAACAAAACAAAACAAAAAAAACCCTTACAACCAAGAAAACAAAGAATACTTTACCTAGCAAGAATATGAAGGACAGGTAAGCAGTTTCCCAGATAAGCAAAAACTAAAAGAGTTTAGTTTCCTAAAACTGTGTAACTCCATCAGTTAGGAGTCCAACTCTTGGGTTTAGTTCAAGTTATCATCTCAGGGTCATGTGATTGAGCCCTGTGTTGGGAAGTCTGCTTGGGATTCTCTGCCTCTCCCTCAGCTTCTCCCTCCACTGGTGTTCAATCTTTGTCTCTCAAATAAATAAATAAAATCTTAAAAAAAAAGAGGAAGAAAAGGTAGGGGCACCTGGGTGGCTCAGTTGGTTAAATGTCTGATTCTTGGTTTTGGGTCAGGTCATGATTTCAGGGTTGTGGGATTGAGCCCCATGTTGGGCTCCATGCTCAGCAGAGAGTCTCCTTGAGATTCTCTCTCTCCCCCTCCACCTCCACCCCCTTCACCCAGTTGTGTTCATGTGCTCTCACAAATAAATAAATAAATAAAATCTTTGAAAAAAAATTTTCAAAAAGCTACAGGAGTTTAACAAAATTAAATGGCCTTATGAGAAATGTTAAAGGGACTTCTTTAAATGGAAAAGGAAATTCCAAACCTAGATATATCAACATACATAACAAACCCACAGCTACCTCATATTCAACAGTGAAAAACTGAAAGCTCTTCTTCTAATATAGGAAAAAGAAAAAGATGCCCACTCACCACTTTTATACAATATAGGATTGGAAGTTCTAGCCATAGCAATCTGATTTAGAAAAGGAATAAAAAAAATCCAAATTTGAAAAGTAGGAGTAAAACTGTCCCTATGTGCAGTTGAATTCATACTACATACAGAAAACCCTAAAAACTCCACCAAAATCTCTTAGAACTAATAAATGAATTTAATAAGTTTGCAAAATTAAAAAAATACATAAGTATCTGTTGAATTTTTATATAATAATAATGAACTATCTGAATGAGAAATTATGGAAACAATCTAATTTATAATTGCACTAAGAAGAATAAAATACTGGGAATAAGTTTAACCAAGGAGGTGAAAGACCTGTATAGGACACTGATGAAAGAGAGTGAAGATATAAATAAATAGAAAGATATATCGTCTTAAGAACTGAAAGAATTCATACTGTGAAAATATCCACACCACCCAAAACAATTTACAGATTTAATGCAATCTCTATCAAAACTTCATTGGCATTTTTCGCAGAACAAAAACAATCAATCCTAAAATTTGTATGTAATCACAAAGACCTGGAAGAGCCAAAGCAATCTTAAGAGATAACAAAGCTGAAGGCATCACACTCCCTGATTTCACACCATACTACAAAGCTATATAATCAAAACAGTACAGTAGTAGCATAAAAACAGACACAACAATCAATCTAACAGGACAAAGAGTCCAGAAGTAAACCCACACTTATGCAATCAGTTAATCTTTGATCACTGAGGCAAGAATACATAATTGGTAAAAGATAATCTCATCAATATATGATATTGAGAAAACTGGAAAATTACAGGCAAAAAAATGAAATTGGAACACTTTCTAACACCATATACAAAATAAATTTAAAATGGATTAAATACTTAAGATTGGAAACCTTAAAAGAACTCCATAGAACTCCTAAAAGAAAACAGGAAGTAACACTGGACACTGACTTTAGCAATATTTTTCACATCTATCTTTTCAGGCAAGTACAACAAAAGCAAACATAAAGAAATGGGACTACATTGAACTAAAAAGCTTTTGCCAGCAAAGACAAACATAAACAAAACAAAAAGGTACCTACTAAATGAGAAAAGATATTTACAAATGATATAAGTGATAAGGGTTTAACATCTAAAATATGTAATGAACTCATAAAATTCAATATAAAAGAAATCCAATTTTAAAATGGGCAGAGGAGCTGAATAGATATTTCTCCAAAAAAGACATATAGATGGTCAAAAGACACAGGAAAAGATGTGTCACTAATCAGGGAAATGCAAATCAAAACTGCAGTAAAATAAGCACCTCATACCTGTCAAAATGGCTATTATCAAAAAAGAAAAAAAATGCATTATGGCAAGGATATGGAGAAAATGGAATCCTTGTGCACTGTTAGTTGGAATGCAAAAAGTTGCAGTCGCTATGCAAAACAGTGGAAGTTCCTCAAAATATTAAAAATAGAACTCTCCAGGAATTCCACTTCTCAGTATTTATACACAGAGAACAACAACTAATCTGAAAAGACATATGTACCATGAATGTATAAAAAATATGGCATATATATACAATAAAATATTACTCATCCATAAACAAGAATTATATCTTGCCATTTGGGACAGCATGGATGGACCTTAATCTAAGTGAAATAAGTCAGACAGAAAAAGGCAATTACACATTATTTCACTTATATGTGGACTCTAAAAAAAACACAAATGAATCAGCAAAACAGAAACAGACACATAGATACAGGGAACAATTTGCTAGAGGAGAGGAGAGTGAGAAAATGGGTCACACAGGGAATGGAGATTAAAAGGTACAAACTACCAGTTGTAAAATAAATAGACCGTGGGGATGCAATGTACAGCATAGGGAATACCGTTAATATTATAAAACCTTTGTATGGTTACAGAAGGTAGTTTGACTTATGGTTATCACTTTGTAATGTACATAAATGTTGAATCACTATGTGTACACCTGAAATTACTAACATTGTGTGTCAGCTACATTTCAACAAAAATATGAAATACAAATAAAAATAGAAATAAACACCATATTCGAAGCATAAGGTGTAAAAACAAATGCAACTCAAAAATCTTGCAAGGATGTGGTTATTTCATAATAGCTAATAAAAAAATTGAAAAAGAGGGCACTTGTGATGAGTATTGGGTGTTACAACTAAGTTATGAATTACTAAATTCTACTTCTGAAACTAATATTACACTATATGTTAACTAGAGTGTAAAAACTTGAAACGTAAAATAAATAAAATACACACACACACACACACACACACACACAAATACACATGAATACAGAGGACTACATACTGTGAACAGCAGAGCTGAAAGATGAAAAAAAAAACCCAGAAATCATGTCAGATGGTCATTGAACCACTGCACCAGCCTCACAATATCCTATTTCTGGACTTCCTATTATCTGAAATCAATAAATATTTGCTCCTTAAACTATAACAGCTAATACAATTTGGTACCAATAGATATTTGTTGGCTAATCAGAGGGCCACATATTCAGTGCTAAAAGTCTCGACTTATATTTTATAATCGATAGAAAGGCACGGAAGTATTTTAAACTGAGGATCAATATCTTCCATTCATGTGTTAGAAACGTCACTCCTGCTGTACCAAATGCCAATAGTAACGATTTACACTGTAGAAATCACAGACATAACATATCATTCTATATTTAAGAAAACATACAGTTTTCAAAATAAATGCAAGCAAAATTAGAATATTGCCAGATATCCTAGCTATTGACCAAATTCTAAGAATTTCAACAGATTCAGTAAATATGCATTCAGAATACGTGTACTTAAGATTTATGCTACTCCTGAATAAGTTATACTTGAAGGGAATAATTCTATCTGCCATTCCAAAGCTATGACAACTTTTCCATCTTCTCCCCTCATAAGTGAATATGAGGGGAATGAGTTAAACAGGGATACAGACATAAAATATCTTTTGATTGGTGTCTTCTTGAGAGGCTAAAATGAAGTGATAAGGAATCTTTATAAATGTTATCTCAAACATTAGTTCTTACTTGTTGGAGATAGACCAGTACTGCTTTGGTATTATACACATAAAAATAAGCAAACAGTAACAAAAGTCATTAAACCAGCTATCAAGCAAATCTAGATGTCAGTACTGTGCATCACTGTATGGTCAGTAAGATATGGGCTTAGGACTCACAGAGCTGCACATATGACTCCTACTCTACCATACACTAGATAAATAACAAGGAAAAGTTTTTTTTTTTTTTAATACACCTAAAAATGGATCTCTCTCATCTTAAATGGGAATTATGATACATACATACATATGGGGACATTATGAGAATTAAATGAGATGATATTTGTAAAGTGGGTAGCTCAGTACCTCACACATAGTAATCATTCAATAGTAGTTGCCACTAATAGTATGATTATTACCATTATCATTACAGTGCTCATCCCTATTATTGCCTTCCATTATGAGAGAAAACAACTAATTTAAATGGAAATGGCTTTTTTAATATAGATTTTCTTTACTGTGTGCTTTACATCTTGTCCATTCTTAATTATCCATGAGAGAATTTGGTTGCAATGATCTATTTTAGTCTGGTTTTAATTCTGGGAAAACTTATTTCATTAATTTCTGGGCTCTCTGCCTCCCTGCACCACTTACTTATATTTAGGAAATGCAAACTAATTTTTATATTGAGTTTAAAGTATGGAGAAACATGTGATGCATTTTAAAGCCATCATCACTTGCATTTTGAGTGACTCACTTTAAAAATTTTTTTTCTCATATTTATAATCAAGATAATGCTATATTAAAAGGATATGTATTTTACAGGTTTGTTTTTGAACACTAATGGATTATAAGTGATGAAGTTTTACTAGACAGCTATTTAATTTACTAGAACCACTGAATTCTAAAATGTGGTTTAGACTTCTACTTTTAGGCAATACCTAAAATTCACGAAAAACAATGTTTTCTCTACAATGTGTGTACATTTACCATGTTTGTGCATATTTTAAAGTAGGCTCCACGCTCAGTGTGGAGCCCAATGAGGGGCTTGAACTGATGACCCTGACATCAAGACCTGAGCTGAAATCAAGAGCTGGATGCTTAAATGACTGATCCACCCAAGTGTCCCTACAATGTAAATTTTTATTTTAACATGACAAAATCAACTTTGAGAAATACAGTTGACCCTATATTTCCATGGGCTTGAACTGTACAGGTGCACTGAGAGTCTTTTTTTTTTATTCCAATAAATATAGTACAGTTCTGTAAATGTATTTGTCTTCCTTATGATTTTCCTAATATGTTCTTTGGTCTAGCTTACTTTATGGTAGGACTATAGTATATGACATAGATAGATAGATGATAGATAAAATGTGTGTGTGTGTGTGTGTGTGTGTGTGTTAATTAACTGTTTGTTATTGGTAAGTCTTCCAGCCAACGGTAGTCTTTTAGTAGTTAAGTTTTGGGGTAGTCAAAATTTACCCACAGATTTTCAACTGTGCAGGAAGAGTGCCCCTAACCACTGCCTTGTTCAAAAGTCTACTGTATATTCTGCTGAAAATACAAAGTATACCTGCTAATTTTTAAAAATCTTTTTTGAAAGTACTTGCAATATTTAACCAAAAATGCTGTTTTTTAAGACATTTTTAAGTAGGCTTTTACTTGACATTGAAAACTCTAACAAAATATGCATATTATTATACAAGTGAGAGAAGGTTGAGAAGGTCTATTCTAGGAATATGTTTGTACAAATAGGAGCTTTCTGGACAATGGAGACTACATGCTAATCATTTTTAAGAAAACTTTCATATGTATATTTTGGACACTACCACAATAAACCTTGACAACATATGTTGTTTTTGTTGTTGCTTTGTGTTGTGGAGGTCAAAAATAAATTGAGTGGGAATGACAAGTTTCTCCCTTAGAAATAGGAGAGTATATTTGGGTGTTTCATGTTGTGACATAACTAAGCTTGTTTCTCTCTAATTTGTTTTAAAAAGTGGCATACACCACCATGGAGAATTCTAAGTTAGAATTGTAGATGAGAAGGAGATAAGAAAATTAAGATCTTTATGACAATTAGTAGAAAGAAGCTAGAGATAGAATTTCTGAAGACACAATAATTTTTCAATCTCTTGAGATAATTAATTGCACTGGTTCTGAAATGCCATATAATTTTTATCTTGTCTGCCAACTTAGATTGACAGAGGGCCCCAAGGTAAAATATTGCAAGGTTACATTAAAACTTCATAAGAGGGGGGCACCTGGGAGGCTCAATCAGTCAAGCATCTGCCTTTGGCTCAGGACATGATCCCAGCATCCTGTGATTGAGCCCCACATTGGGCTCCCTGCTCAGGGTGGAGCTGCCTTCTTCCTCTCCCTCTGCCACTCCCCCTTGTGCTCTCTCTCTCCTGTCAAATAAATAAATAAAATCTTTAAAAAAAAGACTTCATAAGAGGGACACCTGGGTGGCTCAGTTGGTTAAGCATCTTACTCTTGATTTTGGCTCAGGTCATGATCTCAGGGTTGTGAGATCAAGCCCTGTGTTGGGCTCCATGCGTAGCATGGAGTTTGCTTGAGATTCTCTCTCTCTCCCTCTGCCCATCCCCCTGCTTGTGCTCACTTGCTCTCTCTCTCTAATAAATAAAATAAAATAAAAAATAATAAAATAAAAAGACTTCGTAAGAAAATATACCTGGACCACATAGAGATGGGAATAGTTACTTCATATGGTTACCAAATTTGCCACTCTGTCTTGAAGCCATGCCTCCCATGGAACAGTTATGGCATTAAATTTAGTAATGTAAAGATATTACAAAGTTGTATCAGTATTTGTAAAGATGGCTATGATGACCATAAATTGATAGTAATCATGAATTATGCTCACATTTTAAAATGTAGATAGTTCTATAAGAGGATTTTGTATTTGTGGCAAGTTGGAACATGCTGACATGTTCACCCCACAGTAGGAGTATTTTCATGTTTTAAGCAACTAGCTTGAAATGAAATGCAAATTATTTCCTTGTTTCATTGCAATTTGCAGATATTGTGGGTTTTTTTAGAAAATGAAGGTTAGTGGTAACTCTGTGTCAAGAGAGTTTATTGGGACTATTTTTTTTTATTTTAATGATTTTTTATTATATTATGTTAGTCACCATACAGTACATCCCCGGTTTCTGATGTAAGGCTCGATGATTCATTAGTTGTGTATAACACCCAGTGCACCATGCAATACGTGCCCTCCTTACTACCCATCACCAGCCTGTCCCATTCCCCTACCCCCCTCCCCTCTGAAGTCCTCAGTTTGTTTCTCATAGTCCATAGTCTCTCATGTTTCATTCCCCCTTCTGATTACCCCCCCTTTCTTTATCCCTTTCTTCCCCTACCGATCATCCTAGTTCTTATGTTCCATAGATGAGAGAAATCATATGATAGTTGTCTTTCTCTGCTTGACTTATTTCACTTAGCATTATCTCCTCCAGTGCCGTCCATGTTGCAGCAAATGTTGAGAACTCGTTCTTTCTGATAGCTGAGTAATATTCCATTGTATATATGGACCACAACTTCTTAATCCAGTCATCTGTTGAAGGGCATCTCGGCTCCTTCCACGATTTAGCTATTGTGGACATTGGGACTATTTTTACAATGGCATTTGCTTACTTCATGTCTCTATCACATTTTGGTGATTCTTGCAATATTTTAAACTTTTTCATTCTTTTATTTGTTATGGTAATCTGTAAATATTAATATTTAAAATTATTGTTATACAGTGCCACAAACTGTGACCATATAGGATGACAAACTTAATTGATAAATATTATGTGTGTTCTGACCGTCTCACTGACCAGCCGTTCTTCCATCTCTCTCCATCTCCTTGGGCCTCTCTGTTCCCTGAGACACAATAATATTGAAATTAGGTCAATTTATAACCCTGTAATGGCCTCTAAGTGTTCAAGTGAAAGGAAGAGTCACATATTTCTCCCTTTAAATTAAAGGCTAGAAACGATTAAGCTTAGTGAGGGAGGCATGTTGAAAGCCAAGATAGGCTGAAAGGTAAACATCTTGTGCCAAACAGTTCACCCAGTTGTGTATGCAAAGAAAAAGTTCTTGAAGGAAATTAAAAGTGCTACTCCAGTGGACACACAAATGATAAGAAAGCAAAAACAGTCTTATTGCTGATATGAAGAAAGTTTGAGTGGTCTGGATAGAAGATTAAATCAGACACAACATTCTCTTAAGCCAAAGCAAGGCCCTAATTCCCTTTAGTTCTGAGAGCTGACAGGTGAGGAGGCTGCAGAAAAGTCTGAAGCTAGCAGAGGTTGGTTCATGAGGTTTAAAGAAAGAAACCATCTCTACACCATAAATGGGCCAGGTGAAGCAGGGAGTGTTGATGTAGAAGCTGCAGCAAGTTATCCAGAAGATTTGGCTAAGACAATTCATGGAAGAGGGCTACACTAAACAACAGATGTTCAGTGCAGACAAACCAGTTTTATAGGAAGAAAATGACATTTAGGACTTTCATAGCCAGAGGGGAAATCAATGCTTGACTTCAACAAAGGACAGGATGACTCTTGTTAGGAGCTAATGCAGCTGGTGATTTGAAGTTGAACCCAATGCTCTTTTACCATTTCTAAAGTCCAGGGCCCTTAAAAATTATGTTAAATCTTTGTTGCTTGTGTTCTATAAATGGAACAATAAAACCTATATGACAACACATCTATTTATAACATGGTTTACTAAATATTTTAAGGCCACTGTTGATACCTAGAGCTCAGGAAAAAAAATGCTTTCAAAATATGACTGGTTATTGATAATATATCTGGTCACCCAAGAGTTCTAATGAAGATGTACATGGGATTAATGTCGTTTTCATGCCAGCTAATACAACAACCATTTTGCCCATGGATTAAGAAGTCATTTCAACTTTCAAATCTTATTTAAGATATAGATCTCTTAAAGCTATAGCTGCCATAAATAGTGATTCCTCTCAAGGATCTGGGCAAAGTCAATTGAAAACCTTCTGGAAAGGATTCACCATTTTAGATGCCATTAAGAACATTCAAGTTTTATAGGAAGAGGTCAAAATACAAACATTAAAAGGAGTTTGGAAAAAGTTGATTCCAAACCTCATGGATGATGTTGAGGGAATCAAGCCTTCAGTGGAGGAAGTAACTGTAATTGTGGTGGGAACCACAGAGAGCTAGAATTAGAAGAGGAATCTGAAGATCTGATTGACTTTCAATGTCATGATAAACAGATGAGGAGTTGCTTCTTATGGATGAACAGAGAAACTGATTTCTTGAGATAGAATCTATTTCTGGTGAAGTTGCTCTGAAGATTGCTAAAATGACAGCAAAGTACTTATAATATTACATATATTTAATCGATAAAGCAGTGGCAGGGTTTGAGAGGATTGACTGCAATTTTTAAATAAGTTCTAGAGCAGGTAAAACACTATCGAACAGCATCCCTTGCTACAGAGATAGCATTCATGAAAGGAAAAGTCAATTGATGTGGAAAACTTCAGGGTTGTCTTGTTTTCAGAAGTCACTATAGGCACCCCAACCTTCAGCAAATATCAGCCTGATCAGTCNNNTCGACATCAAGGCAAGACCCTCTATCAGCAAAAAAAGTTATGGCTTACTGAAAGCCTAGCTGATTGTTAGCACTTTTTGAGGTATAAAGCATTTATTTTATTTATTTATTTATATTTTTTTATTTGACAGAGAGAGTGCACACAAGCAGAGAGAGTGGCAGTCAGAGGGAGAGGGAGAAGTTGGCTCCCCGCTTAGCAAAGAACCCGATGCGGGGCTTGATCCCAGGACCCGAAGGCAAACTCTTAACTGACCAAGCCACTCAGGCACCTCAATAAAGTATTTTTTAATTAAGGTATGTGCATTGCTTTTGTTTACACATAATGCTACTGTATGCTTAACAGACTACAGAATAGTGTAAACATAACTTTTATTTGCATTAGAAAACCAAAACATTTATTTGACTCACTTTATTTTGATATTTGTTTTATTGCAGTGGTCTAGAACAGAACCCACAGTATCTCCAAGGTATGCCTCCATAGAGAGATTATTTTTGTTTTGTTTTAATGTGCTTCTGGTCTCACTTTTATTCCTAGCATGTAAGTTCCATGATGGCTGAGGTTTTTGCTTGTCTCCTTACATTGAGATAAACATGCAGTAGGATAGTGCTTAACACAGAATAATTATCTAATAAATATTTATGCACAGCAAAACTGAACATGCTAATGTGTAGCTCTTTGGTTAGCAAACAGTTCTGCTGACCCAGGAGCCCTACAAGTATCACATTTAAAGGAGCAAAGTGGTGAGGAGAGGATATTCCACTCAATGCTAGGAAGTGCTGTAAATACAAGGAATATGGAGCTCACTCTGTTGCTATGTTTCTGACAGTTTTTCAGACACATTCTTTGAATCTGCATCTAGCAACAGGAACTTTCATATTTTAGAAAAATCACAACAGTGTATGCCATAGTTTAAAGCAAAGGCATAATGGTGTTGACCAGCTCTCCCTCTCTTGACCAACCTAAGATGCCCAACTAGCACTTAAAGTGGCGATACAACCAAACTTTGAATTAGTAAGGGTTCTCCAGAAAAACAGAATCTGTGTACTGTGTATATATAAAGAGATTTATGATAAGGAATCGGATTACATAATTTTGAAGGCTGGTAAATCACAAATATGCAGTGTGGGCTGACAGGCTTGAGAACCAGGAGAGCTAATTGTGCAGATGTAGTCTGAAGGCAGTCTGCTGAATTCTCCTTTGCTCTGGAAGGCATATCTTTTAGTTCCACTCAGGGCTTCTCAACTGATTGGGTGGAACGTACCCACATAACGGAGGGCAATCTGGTTTATACAAAATTTGCTAATTTAAATCTCAATCTCATCCAAAAACACTCTCCAAGTGGACACAAAAATTAACCTTCACAATGTTCAAGAAATATTTCTGTACTGATGAACTTGTAAATATAAAAACGCTACATATTTGACATTTTCCTGCTTCAATGCATTGAAACTCTATCAAAAAGCCCACACTGTTTTTTTGTACCGCTTTTTCAACTGTTTTTATTCCTTGCATTAAATTCACAAATGTGAATTTATGCTTGTGATTGGTAATATTTTAAAATTGAATAGTTTAGGAATACATTTTTGTTATAAAAAACATTTTTTTCTTTTAATAAGTAACATCAATGGCACAGTATTAGAATAAAACGCAGAAGACTTTAAAATTCTGTTACCAGTAGGAGAGTCTGTGTTGTGCAAATGAAGTTCTCAGTCTTTGGATTCCCCAAGAGAAGATTTATATGGGGATCCATGCTTGAATAAAGGCAGCCAGAAGGAAAGTAGCAAGCACAAAGTTTATTAAAGTGAAAGTATACTTTCAAGGTGGGAGAGCAGGTAGGTTCAGAGAGGTGGAACCCTCCCATAGGTTGCTTTGGAATTGGATGTTACTGGGTCTCTCTGGGCTGAGAGGAGCTGCGAAATGCAGTGGGGTGGTCTCTATCGGAGGCTGCTTCCAGTCGTTTGGGAAACTCCTCCCACAGGTTGAGAGGAAGAGCTTCTCAACCCACAAGATTTGTACTGGAATCATAGTGACAGCCTTTCTCCATTGGGCAATGCAAAGGCATTATAATGAGTCTTGGAGTTATCCTGGGACTGAGGTGGAAGAGAGTTCATGCTCTCCGTTGTGGCTCTGGCTCTGTCAAATCCAAGGTCTTGGAAGCCACAAGGTCAGGATGTTGAGCTCCCCTCCCCTTGCTACCCCTGGCTTATAATGTGTAGCTTATTTACCACCATCCTTGCCTCCTCCTCCTCTTATCATACCCCTTCAAGGACTTGGGACTCTGCCTCTGGGCGTTCCTTCCACTGCTCACGTCTAGCTTCTACCTAACAATTACATCGTCAAAATATATAATTAGTCCATCTTAGAATCTCTTTAAATAAACATTTTTTTAAAAAAATCAAAGTCTTTTCCACTTAAAAACAATTGTTAGCAATTCAGAAGATTAAGAGACATTAAGCATCTTTAATAGTTTTCACAACAGGATCCTTATAACCTTACTTATGACATATTTCCAAATAAATTTATTGTTTTTTTCAAAACCTCACAGGCTTCATATCTGATTATATTGAAATTTTAATTAGGAGAAGCTATTCATGGAAACACTGACATTTTTGTAGTATAAGAAAAATGAAGGGCATTTTGAGAGGTTTCCTCTGTTAATATATTCACAGATATTTGAAGTAAGAATTTGATTTCCTCAAAAACAGTCATAACAATTTGAGCTATAGGAAATAAGTCATGTTTATTCACAAAATGCTCTAAGTATGTTCTAAAAAATTATATAATCTTCCTTTTCAAGTGTTAATATTGAATTTAGGTTAAAATATACAAGCCATTCAATTTGATTATATTTGAAATATCTGGCATTATATAAATTATAGAAATTCAAGTGTAATACATTTGATCACGCACACACACACACGCACACACACGCACACACACAGTGTAGAAGTTGAGCTGCAGTATCCAGTACAACACAGACAGAAAAGAGAAAATTTAGATTAGAACCCCAAGAAAATGAATTGATGGTACTCAGAAAAGCTTATAAGAATCTAAGGAAGGTTGCTGTTCGTGAAGAAAAAAAAAAATCACAGCATGAGCTATAAATTTGGAAAGATAGGTTTCTGAGGAAAGTAACAGATGCTGTTTCTTTAGAATTATTTTAAAATGGGATACACATTTAAAAAAAAGTGTTAAAGTTGTAGCACTACTAAAACAAAGAATATTATAAACCTCAAAGGTCTGCCACTGCTGTCAATCTATTTCCCAAAGGCACAAAAGATTCTTTTAATTTTTCCTACAATATTTTCTTATGATGTGACCAATTGTTGAGATTCCCCCAAAATTATACATCAATACATAATACGTGAAATGACAGTGCTTGCTGTCAAATGCCTACTAGAACCTAAGAAAATAATGCCTTCTTGATCATCTTTTCATAGATGAGATCAAAGACCATTAAGGACCTCACAAGATCTGTTCTAGGTAAAGAAAGTCAAGGGTAGAGTAAGTCAGCAGCAAAAACAGGACAAAAATACATATATTTTCACAACCAGGACCATAGTCTAACTACAAGCATGCATAAGCATACCCTCTAAATTGAAGGTAGTGCTTCATGTTCCCCTTCCTTCCTCCCTTCCTTCTCTGCTCTCATTTTCTCTCTCTCATTCTCATTCTAGCCTTTTGTTAGTTTCATACTCAAAACCTTCATCAGCTTGCCATCATTATTGTGGTAAATTAAAAATGCCTTAGATATCCTCTTTTTAAGCATTATGTTCTTTATGAATTAGTAATAATAAAACCTCTCAATATATAGTTTTATATATACTGTATGGACATGTATTTATATTTCATCTTATAAATACCATGGTATATTCAGAAAACATTATATTGTTTTGTCATTTAAAATTAGGAATGCCTCCTGATAGATAATCTGAACTCCACCTGATTTAATTGTAATCATCTTAAATGTATTCTATCAACTTGACATTTGCCAGATTTTCTAATTCCTTCATAAACTGTAAGTATGTTGAAATGCTTTTAATAATAATAACAGTAATAATAATAGTCTTAACTCTTTTATTTTGTGCCATAGCAAATTAATATTTTTTAATTACAGTATAGTTAACAGTGTTGTATTAGCTTCAGGTGTATAATAAAGTGATTCAGTAATTCTGTGCATTACTCAGAGCTCATCATAAGTATATTCCTAACTCCATTTAACTATTAAACCAATCTCCCCAACCAACTCCCCTGTTAACCAAGGGTTTGTTCTCTATAGTTGAGTCTGGTTTTTTTATTTGTTTCCATAATTTGGCTATTGTAAATAATATTGTGATAAATTTAGGGTGCATATAGCTTTTGTTTTCATGTTCTTTGGTAAATACCCAATAGTGGAATTACTGGATCATATGGGAATTATGTTTTAAATTTTTTGAAGAACCTCCATAATGTTTTTCACAGTTTGCATTTCTGGTGATGGTGCATGAGTGTTCCTTTTTCTCTACAACCTCACAATGCTTGTTGTTTCTTGTGTTTTCTATTTTGGCCACTCTGACAGGTGAGATTATAGTTCATTGTGGTTTTAATTTGCATTTCCCTGATGAGGAGTGATGTTGAGCATCTTTTCATGCGTATGTTGGCCATCTGTATGTCTTCAGAGAAATATCTGATGTCTTCTGCCCATTTTTTAAATTAAATTATTTGCCTTGTTTTTCTTTTGGTGCTGAGCTGTATAAGTTCTTTATGTATTTTAGATGATACAAACACCTTATCAGAGATGTCATTTGCAAATTTCTTCTTACCTTCTATAGGTTGTCTTTTAGTTTTGTCGATTGATTTCTTTGCTGTGCGAAAGCTTTTTATTTTGATGTAGACCCAATAGTTTATTTTGCATTTGCTTCCCTTGCCTCAGGAGACATATCTAGAAAAATATAATGGCTGATGTCAGAGAAATTACTGCCTGTGCTCTCTTTTAGGATTTTTATGGTTTTAGGTACCATATTGAGGTCCTTAATCTGTTTTGAGTTTGTGTACTATGTAAGAAGGTGGTCCAGTTTCCCCAACATCATTTGTTGAAGGGACTGGGTTTTTTTTTTTTTTTGTTTTTCCCATTGCATATTCTTGCCTCCTTTGTGGATAGTTAGTTGGCCATATAATCATGGGTTCATTCCTGGACTCTCTGTTCTGTTCTATTGATCCATGTATCTATTTTCATGACAGTATCATATTGTACTTACTTCTAGAGCTTTGTAGTATACCTTTATATCTGGGATTATAATACCTCAAGTTTTGTTCTTTTTCAAGATTTCTTTGACTTTCCAGGGTTTTTTTTTTTCTTTCTTGCGTACCAGCTTTAAGATTATTTGTTTTAGTTCTGTGAAAAATGCGATTGATATTTTGATAGACATTCCATTTAATCTGTAGAATGCTTTGGAAAGTATGGACATTTTAACAATATTTGCACTTCCAATCCATGAATATGAAATATCTTTCCATTTGTTGTGTCATCTTCAATTTCTTTCATTAATGTTTTATAGTTTTCAGAGTACAGGTCTTTTATCTCCTTGGTTAAGTTTATTCCTGGGTATTTTATTATTTTTGGTGCAATTGGAAATCGGACTGTTTCTTAATTTCTCTTTCTGCTTCTTCATTATTAGTGTATAGAAATGCAACAGATTTCTGTATATTGATTTTATATTCTGTGACTTAACTGAATTCATTTATCAGTTCTATAGTTTTTTTTTTTTTTTGGAATCGTTAGTTTTCTATATATAGTATCATGTCATCTACACATAGTGAAAGTTTACTTCTTTATCAATTTGGATGCCTTTTATTTTTGTTCTCTGATTGCTGTGCCTGTGTCTTCCAGTACTATGTTGAATAAAAATGGTGAGAGTGGACATTTTGTCTTGTTCCTGATTTTCTGGGAAAACCTCTGTTTTTGCCCATGGAGTGTGATATTAGTTGTGGGTTTTTCATTGGAGGCCATTATTATGTTGAGGTTTGTTCCCTCTAAACCTAATTTGTTGAGGGTTTTTAACATAGATGGATGTTGTACTTTGTCAAATGTTTTTTCTGTATCTGTTAAAATGATCAGATGGTTTTTATCTTTTCTCTCATTGATGGCATCTATCATATTGATAGATTTGAGAATACTGAACCACACTTGCATCCCAGGAATAAATTCTACTTGGTTGTGGTGAATACTTTTGTTAAAAAATGTATTATTGGATATACTTTGCTAATATCTTGTTGAAGATTCTGTATCTCTGTTCATCAGAGATATTGGCTTGTAGTTCCCTTTTTTTTTTATATTGTCTTTATCTGGTTTTGCTATCAAGGTGATGTGGTGGTGTCCTCATAGAACAAATTTGGAAGCCTTCCTTCTTCTATTTTTTGGAATAGTTTGGGAAAAATAAGCATTAACTCTTCTTTAAATGTTTGGTGGAATTCGCCTGTAAAGCCAACTGGCCCTGGACTTTTGTTTGTTGGGAATTTTTTATTGCAAATTTAATTTCATTGCTGGTAATTGGTCTGTTCACATGTTATAGTTCTTCCTGCTTTGGTTTTGGGAGGTTATATGTTTCTATGAATTTATCCATTTCTTTTTGGTTGTCCAATTTGTTGGCATACAATTTTTCTTGATATTCTCTTATGATCCTTTGTATTTCTGTGGTGTTGTTTGTTATTTCTATTTCATTTCTGATTTTATTTGCATCTTTTCTCTCTCTCTCTCTCTTCTTTTATGAACCTGGCTAAAGGTTTATCAATTTTTTTGATCTTTTCAAAGAAAAAGCTCCTGGTTTTGTTGATCTGTTCAATAGTATTTTTTTAGTTTCTATTTCATGTATTTCTGTTCTAATCTTTTTCCTTCTGGTGGTTTATTTTTTTTCTCCTCCTCCTCTTCCTCCTCCTTCTCCTTCTTCCTCCTCCTCTTTTCTCCTCCTCCTTTCTCCTCCTTTCTCCTCTTTCTAGGTCCTTTAAGGTGAGATTGTTTGAGATTTTTCTTGCTTCTTAAAGTAGACCTGTATTGCTATAAACTTCCCTCTTAGAAATAGCTTTTGCCACATCCCAAAGATTTTGGACTCTTATATTTTCATCTTCATTTGTTTCTGAGTGTGTTTTTATTTCCTTTTTGTTTTCTCAGATGACCCATTCATTGTTTAGTAGCATGTTATTTAATGCCCATGTTTTGTGTTCATTAGAGATATTTTTCTGGTGGTCGATTTCTAGTTTCCTAGTGTTGTGGTCAGAGAAGATGCATGCTATGGCTTCGATCATATTGAATTTGTTGAGACTTGTTTGTGGCCTAATATGTGATTTATTCTGGAGAATGTTCCATGTACCTTTAAAAATAATGTCTATTTTTTGTTTTAGAGTGAAATGTTCTGAATATATCTGTTAGATCTATCTGGTCCAAAATGTCATTTAAAGGCAAATTTTCCTTGTTGATTTTCTGTTTACGTGATTTATCCATTGATGTAAGTGGGATATAAAGTCCCCTGCCATTATTGTATTACTATCAGTTATTTCCTTTATGTTTGTTATTAGCTGCTTCATATATTTGGGTGTTCCTATGTTGGGTGCATAAATTGTTATATCTTCTTGTACTGTTTCCTTTATGACTATATAATGTCCTTTGTTAGTCTTTGTTTTAAAGTCTATTTTGTCCAATATTAGTATCACTAGCCCCACTTTCTTTTCACTTCCATTTACATAAGAAATGCTTTTTCATTCTTCACTTTCAATCTGCCTTTTTCCTTAGGTCTGAAAGGAGTGTCTAATAGGCAGCAAGTGGTTGGGCCTTGCTTAACAGCCTTAATTTGATGTTCACTTAAGTTTGAATGCATTCCTCTCTCTACCCCCATGTTTTAGGGGTCAAATTTTACATCCTTTTTGTAAAACCCTTGTAGATATATTTAGTTCTACTGCTTTTGTGCTTCCTACTTTCATTACTCCTTATGGTCTTTCCTTTCCACTCAAAGGGTCCCCTATAACATTTCTTATAGGGCTGGTTTAGTGGTCATGAATTCCTTTAACTCATGTTTGTCTGGGAAACTCTTTATCTCTCCTTATTTTGAATAATAGCCTTGCTGGATACAGTATTTTGGATATATCATGCCATTCTCATCTGGCCTGCAAAATTTCTGCTGAAGAATCAGCCTTATGCGGGGTGGGGGGGGGTGTTTCACTTTAATGTAACTCTTTTCGTTTCTTGCTTTTAAAACTATCACTACTTTTTGTCATTTTAATTACTATGTGTCTTGGTGTGGACCTTCTTGGATTGAGTTTGTTGTGGGGCCCTCTGTGCCTCCTAGGTCAGAATTTTTGTTTCCTTTCCCAGATTTCAGAAGTTTTCAGCTATTATTTATTCAAATAAATTTTCTGTCCCTTTTCTCTTTCTTCTCCTGGGATCCCTGTAATGTCAGTGTTATTGCCCTTGTTGGCATCACTGAATACCCTCTATCTATTTTCATTTTGTATTTTTCTCTCTCCTGTTCAGCTTGATTGCTTTCTATTACTCCATTCTCCATGTTGTTAATCCATTCTTCTGCTTCCTCTAGTCCACTGTTTATTCTACCTGTGTATTTTTAAATTTAAGTTATTTTGTTCTTCATCTCTGAATGAATCTTTTTTGTTTTCTATTTCTTTGTTATGGGTCTCACTGAGGTCCTCCATTCTTTTCTCCAGTCTAGTAAGTATCTTTATGACCATTACTTTAAATTTTCTATCATGCATATTATGTAATTTCATTTAACTCTCAAGATTTTTGTCCTATTCTTTCATTTGGGGCATATTCATCTGTCTCATTTACTCTCTCTGTGTCTGTTTCTATGTGTTAGGAAAGTCAGCTACATCTCCTGCTCTTGAGAGTAGTGGCCTTATGAAGAATTGTCCTGCAGTGCAATGTTCCCTATTCACCAGAACCTGGTGTTTCATGGGTATCTCCTATGTGTGTTGTATGCATTATACTGTAGTGGCTGCACTGCTTTTGCCTTCAGTCTAGTCATCTACAATGGTTCTTTTTCCTACTGTGGGCAGGGTTTGTTCCCTGTGGTGCTAGTGGGCCAGTCTGGGACTGCCTTGGGCTTCAGTTGATTCAGATTAGGAGTTTGTCAGAGATGCAGTAGCACTAAACTACAGGGTACTTTTTCTATGTTGTCCAGTGAGAAACTTCAGTTGGTGGGCTGGGTCTGCATTCCAGCCAGCTGTTCCCAGCCTATATAGCTGGATCTGAAGTTGGACTGGTGTCTATGGTTATTTTCTCCTCTCCCTCAGGCAGGAATCACTTTGGAGTATTATTGGACCCTACTGGTGCTGCTTGCACACTGCCAGGCTTGTGGCACCACTTTAGATGGGATACAACTAAAAGCATATTAGAGAGGGCAAGTCTGCAGGACACTGGGGTGGAGTGAATGGTGTTAGGAAACTCCTGCCACAGGGTTGGAGGGGACAGGTCCACAGGAGAATGCTGTGGTAGGGCCCACTGTGCCAGCTAGGTCCATGCTGGTATAGCTGCCCAAAACTCCTGCCAATCTGGCCAGGTCGGAGGATGCAGATCCACAGAAGTATGCAGTGGAGGGGTTTGCTTTTAGCAAGCTAGGTGGAGAGCACTGTGCTGTGCTGGTTCCCACAGGTATCCCTGGATCTAGTTTGGGTGTCAGGGGAGGAAATTGCTCCTGGCAGCACCTTTGGTCCTAGAGAAGTCTCCCAAGGATCCCTGCCCTTCCCAGGCACACTCAAAGATTAGTAAACAAATCTCCCTCCCATGTATCTCAGGCATTTTTCAAACCGCTTCTTCTACGCTGTACCTACCTGGGGTTGTTCCTTGTGCTGTTTCCTTAAGGGTGAGGACTCTGTTTTCTCTGCCCTCTTCCATTTCCAGAACTGAGCCTGCTGATTTTTTTTTTTTTTTTTTTGAGTTCCAGCTATTAAGCTCCACTGATTATAAGTACTAAGGAACATTTGGCTCCTCTGGTTTTCAAAGCCAAATGTAATGGGGATTTGTCATCCCCGTATGGGTTCCCCTGTGCCTAGGGTGCCTAGTGTTATGGTCTGATTTTCTGTTTTGTTCTTGTTTTTGTTTTTGTTTTCTGCTCTCTGCACCTGCTGTGTTCCTCCCTCCTGTGAACATTACCTTGGGTCTGTTTAGCTCCTAACCCTATCTCCACCTTTCCTATCCTCTTCAGTGTGTCTTCTTCTCTACATTTAGCTCTGGAGAGTTTGTTCAGCCAGTCTTTGGGTCATTTTTTAAGGGTTATTTATAGTGATGTAGGTATTATTTCATATCTATGGGATGATGTGTGCGTAGGATCCTCCTATTACATCATCTTCCTGTTTGAACTACAGTATTTTTCCTATTGTATCTCCTATAATTTTCATTATAACTTCACAAAAATTCAGTGTACTATTTTATCTGTGACCCTATTTTATAGAAGGAAACTATCAAAGTTTACTTATTTAACATGTAATTATATCTTTTACTGATTAATAAGCTGAGAGACAAAAAGTGCTTAGAACACCTCAGATACAGTAAGCTTTCAATATTAGCTACTCTTTAATTTTTAAGTGAAAGTTTCATATTTAGAGACCTGAACAGTCATAAAAAGGTACAAATATATTTTTTAATGACTG
The DNA here is from genome assembly GCF_017311325.1 of Ursus maritimus. NCBI lineage: Eukaryota > Metazoa > Chordata > Mammalia > Carnivora > Ursidae > Ursus > Ursus maritimus. The sequence goes on from NW_024426996.1 coordinate 58,340,680, forward strand.
AAATCCAATTTTTAGATTCTTGACTGTCACCAAACGACAACTAGTATATAAATAACCTCTAGCAGATATTTTCCAATGACCAGTGTTGATTTCCACTGCATTTGGTATCTCAAGTATGTAATTACCATAGTATATAGAATGAATGAATAAAATACCATTCAGAATTGTTACTACCTTTTTATTTATTTTTATTTATTTATTTATTGTTAGTCACCATACAGTACATCATTAGTTTTTGATGTAGTGTTCCATGATTCATTGTTTGCATATAACACCCAGTGCTCCATACAATACGTGACCTCCTTAATACCTATTACCAGCCTAGCCCATCCCCCCACGCCCCTCCCCTCTGAAACCCTCAGTTTGTTTCCCAGAGTCCATAGTCTCTCATGGTTCATTCCCCCTTCTGTTTACCCCCGCCTTCATACTTCCCTTCCTACTCCTACCAATCTCCCTGCTATTCCTTATGTTCCACAAATGAGTGAAATCATATGATAATTGTCTTTCTCTGCTTGATTTATTTCACTTAGCATAATTTCCTCCCATCCCATCCATGTTGCTGCAAACGTTGGGTAATCATTCTTTCTGATGGTTGAGTAATATTAGATTGTATATATGGACCACATCTTCTTTATCCATTCATCTGTTGAAGGGCATCTTGGCTCCTTCCAGAGTTTAGCTATTGTGGACAATGCTGCTATGAACATTGGGGTGCATATGGCCCTTCTTTTCACTGCATGTGTATCTTTGGGGTAAATACCCAGTAGTGCAATTGCTGGGTCATTGGGTAGCTCTATTTTTAACTTTTTGAGGAACCTCCACACTGTTTTCCAAAGTGGTTGTACCAACTTGCATTCCCACCAACAGTGTAAGGGGGTTCCCCTTTCTCCACATCTTCTCCAAGATTTGTTATTTCTTGCTTGTCAATTTTTGCCATTCTAACTGGTGTAAGGTGGTATCTTGAGGTGGTTTTGATTTGAATTTCCCTGACGGCAAATGATGCTGAACATTTTTCCATGTGTCTATTAGCCAATCACATGTCTTCATTGGAAAAGTGTCTGTTCATATCTTCTGCCCATTTTTTTGATTATTTGTTTCTTGGGTATTGAGTTTGAGAAGTTCTTTATGTTCTTGGATACCAGCTTTTTATCTGTAGTGTCATTTGCAAATATCTTCTCTCATTCCATGGGTTGCCTCTTTATTTTGTTGACTGTTACCTTTACTGTGCAGAAGCTTTTTATCTTGACTAAGTCCCAAAAGTTCACTTTTTCTTTTGTTTCCCTTTCATGTGTCATGAAAGTTGCGTGGCCAAGGTTGAAGAGGTTACAGCCTATGTTCTCCTCAATGATTTTGATGGATTCCTGTCTCACATTTAGGTCTTTCATCCATTTGGAGTTTATCCTTGTGTATGGTGTGAGAGAGTGGTCAATACCATGCTGTCTGGGTGATCACAGCTTTGTAGTATAGCTTGAAATCAGGCAACGTGATGCCTCCAGCTTTGTTTTCCTCTTTCAACATTTCCTTGGTGATCTGGGGTCTTTCTGATTCTACACAAATTTTAGGATTGTTTGTTCCAGCACTTTGAAAAATGTCATTGGTATTTTGATTGGGATGGTGTAGAAAGTGTAGATTGCTTTGGGTACCATAGACAGTTTAACTATGTTTATTCTTCTGATCCATGAGCATGGAATGTTTTCCCATCTTTCTTGTGTCTTCAATGTCTTTCATCAGTGTTCTGTAGTTTCTAGAATATAGACCCTTTACCTCTCTGGTTAAGTTTATTCCAAGATACCTTACAATTTTTGGTACTATTGTAAATGGAATCAGTTCCCTAATTTCTCTTTCTTCAGTCTCATTGTTCGTGTATAGAAATGTAACTGATTTCTGTGCATTGATTTTGTATCCTGCCACGTTACTGAATTGTTGTAAGAGTTCTAGTAATTTGGGGGTGGAGTCTTTCGGGTTTTCCACATAAAGTATCATCTGTGGAGAGTTTGACTTTTTCTTTGCCAATTTGAATACCTTTTATTCTTTTTTGTTGTCTGATTGCTGTTGCTAGGACTTCTAGTACTATGTTGAACAATAATGGTGAGAGTGGACATCCTTGTCATGTTCCTGATTTTAAGGGAAAGGCTCTCAGCTTTTCCCCATTGAGAATGATAGTCACTGTAGGCTTTTCATAGATGGTTTTTATGAAATTGAGGAATGTACCCTCTATTCCTACACTCTGAAGGGTTTTAATCAGGAAAGGATGTTGTATTTTGTCAACTCCTTTTTCTGCATCAATTGAGAGGACCATATGATTCTTTTCTCTTTTAATGTGTTCTATCACACTGATTTGTGGATGTTGAATCACCCTTGAATCCCAGGGATGAATCCCACTTGGTCGTGATGGATAATCCTTTTAGTGTACTGTTGGATCCTATTAGCTAGGATCTTGTTGAGAATTTTGGCATCCATATTCATCATGGATATCAGTCTGTAATTCTCCTTTCTGATGGAGTCTTGGCCTGGTTTTGGGATCAAGGTAATGCTGGCCTCATAGAATGAGTTTGGAAGTTTTCCTTCTGTTTCTGGTTTTTGAAACAGCTTCAGGAGAATAGGTATTATTTCTTCTTTGAATTTTTGATAGAATTCTCCAGGGAATCCATCAGGCCCTGGACTCTTTTTTTAGGGGGGGAGGTTTTTGATCACTGCTTCAATCTCATCACTGGTTATTGGTTTATGTGGTTGCCAATTTCTTACTGTTTCAGTCTTTATAGGTTTCCAGGAAGGCATCCATTTCTTCCAGGCTGCTTAATATGTTGGCATGTAGTTATTGATAGTTTCTATTTCCTTGGTGTTAGTCATGATCTCTCCCCTTTCATTCATAATTTTATTAATTTGGGTCCTTTCTCTATTCTTTTGAATAAGTCTGGCCAGTGGCTTATTGATCTTATTAATTCTTTCAAAGAACCAGCTTCTAGTTTTGTTGATCTGCTCTACTGTATTTCTGGTTTCTAATTCATTGATCTCTGCTCTAATCTTAATCAGTTGTCTTTTTGTGCATGGCTTAGGCCTGTTCTTTTATTCCATCTCCAGCTGTTTAAGGTACTGCATTTTAGATTTTTCTGTTCTTTTGAGTGAGGCTTGGATGGCTATGCATTTCCCCCTTAGGACTGCCTTTGCAGTGTCCCATAGATTTTGGACCAAGGTGTTTTCCTTCTTATTGGTTTCCATAAATTGCTGAAGTTCATCTTTAATTTCTTGGTTTACCCAAACATTCTTAAGCAGGATGGTCCTTAGTTTCCAAGTGTTTGATTTTCTTCCAAAATTTTTCTTTGATTGAGTTCCAGTTTCAAAGCATTGTGGTCTGAGAATAATCTCAATCTTTTGGAATTGGTTGAGATGTGTTTTGTGACCCAGTATATGGTCTATTCTGGAGAAAGTTCCATGTGCATTTGAAAAGAATGAGTATTCTGTTGTGTTAGGGTGGAATATTCTGTATATATCTATGAGGTCAATGTGGTCCAGTGTGTCATTCAAAGGTGTTGTTTCTTTGTTGATTTTCTGCTTAGATGATCTGTCTATTACTAAGAGTGGACTGTTGAGGTCCCCTACTATTCACATATTATTATATGTCTCTTTATTTTGGTCAACAGTTGGCTTATATAGTTGGCTGCTCCCCTGTTGGGGGCTTAGATATTTATAATTGTTAGATCCTCTTGTTGGATAGACCCTTTAAGAATAACATAGTGTCCTTCTGTATCTCTAACTACAGTCCTTACCTTAAAATCTAATCTGTCTGATATGAGAATTGCTACCCCAGCTTTCCATTGAGGTCCATTGGCATGAAAAAGGGTTCCCCATCCCTTCACTTTCAGTCTGGATGTATCTTTAGGTTCAAAGTGAGTCTTCTGTAGACAACATATGGATGGGTCATGTCTTTTTATCCAATCTGCAACCCTGTGTCATATTATGATAGCATTTAGGCCATTCACATTGAGAGTAATTATTGAGAGAGATGATTTTAACATCATCATGTTGCCTGTGAAGTCCTTGTTTCTATAGATTGTCTCTATAAATTTCTGTTCTGTATCACTGTTGGGGTCTTTCTCCTTTTATACAACCCCCCTTAATATTTCTTGTAGGGCTGGGTTGGTGATCACATATCTTTCAGTTTCTGCCAGTCTTGGGAGCTCCTTGTCTCTCCATCCAATCTGAATGACAACCTTGCTGGATACAGTATCCTTGGCTGCATGTTCTTCTCAGTGCTCTGAATATATCTTGCCACTCCTTTCTGGCTTGCCTGGTCTGTGTGGAGAGGTCTGATGTTATTCTGATGTTCGTCTGTCTGTACATTAAGATTCTTTCTTCGGATATAAGATTTGTGAATTGTACTATTATATGTCATGGTGGTTGGTCTGCTCTCATTGACCTTGGGAGGGCTCCTCTCTGCCTCTTGGACATGAATGCTTGTTTCCTTCCCCAGATTAGGGAATTCTCAGCTACAATTTGCTCAAATATCTCTTCTAGACGTCTCTCTCCATTCCCTCAGGGATACCAATAATTCTGACATTGAAACATTTCATTGAGTCACTAATCTCCCATAGCTTTTTTTCTTGAAACTGGAGTATTTTTTCCCATGTTACCTTTTTCCTTTTTTTCTACCATCTCATCCTCTAGCCCACTAATTTGTTCTGCCTCATTTACCCTGGCAGTGAGAGCATCGTTTAGACAGTATTTCATTCATAGCATTTTTAACGTCTGCCAGATTTGTTCTCATTTGAGCCCTTAGAGAATTTACTTTTTTGTAACTCAGTGCTATATGCAATACGTGACCTCCTTTTTTAAAAAATAATTTTTATTGTTATATTAGTCACCATATAGTACATCCCCAGTTTTTGATGCAACGTTCCCCGATTCCTTATTTAAATACAACATCCAGTGCACCATGCAATATGTGCCTTCCTTACTACCCATCACTGGCCTATCCCAATCCCTCAACCCCCTCCCCACTGAGGCCCTCAGTTTGTTTCCCAGAGTCCATAGTCTCTCATGGTTCATTCCCCCTTCTGTTTACTCCCCCCCTTCATTCTTCATTTTTCATTTCCTTCTCCTACCGATCTTCCTATTTCTTATGTTCCATAAATGAGTGAAACCATATGATAATTGTCTTTCTATGCTTGACTTATTTC